>NC_081420.1:91272496-91382844 GCF_949786415.1 Peromyscus eremicus
CCCTTACCTTCCATCTGACGGGAGGCCGGATGTTCCTCTTCTATGGATTACATCCCCTAATATTCTCAGAGATGTTCCCAGGCTTGCTTGCTTTCTCAGTTGATTTATTTTTCCTGCCCTGGCGCTACCCTCATGATGCTGGTGGCTTTTTACAATTGTGCTTAATTATGTAATTGGGGAGCTGCTTTGCTGCTATACTTTTTCAAAGACCTCTTGTCTATTTTTGTTTAATTCTCCCAGTGGTCCCCAAGAATCGTTCTGAAGTGTTCTGGAAATGGACACATTGGGATTCTGACTGTAATTGCATTATATTTATTGATCAATTTGTTGCAAACTGGCAGCATTAATATATTAAGACACTCTACCCAGAAGCACCATGGGATCACCCCCATTCATGTAAGCTTCGGAAAGATCACTGTGCAGAATTTTGTGGTTTACCCGCTTAGTTTCCCAATATTTCCTGTGAGAGAGGAGAATTATGCCCCTCTTCCTGGAGGATGGGGAACCAGCCCCTTCCTGGAAGAGATGCTCTAAGGGTCTGTGCGCATCCTGCTTCTTCAGGAGCTTTCTCTGCTTCAGATAGCAGTGTTCTCATGGTGACTTTGACTTTTCTCTTTTCGTCTTTTAGGAATATTTTAGAATTATTACTGTGTTTGTGAGTGTGCATAGTGTGTGAGTGCATGGTGTGTGTGTGAGAGAGTGAGTGTGTATGTGTGTAAGATTAGGAGGGTGTATATATGTGAGTGCATAGTGTGTGTGTGTGAGTGCATGGTGTGTGTTTGTATATGTGTGAGTGCATGGTGTGTGTGTGTGTGAGAGAGTGTGTATATGTGAGTGCATGGTATGTGTGTGAGAGTGTACATAAGGGTATGAGTGTGTGTGATTGCATGGTATGTGTATGTAAGGGTGTGAGAGTGTGTATGTGTGTGAGTGCATGTGAGAGCATGGTGTGTGTGGGGGGTGTAAGAGTGTATGTGTGTGTGTGTTTGTGTGCAAGCTGGTGTACACATGGAGGGAGGGAACCAGTGTCTCCCTTTATGTGGGTGCTAGAAATCACACTCACATCTCCAGGCTGTATGACATACTCTAACTGGCTGAGCCATCTCTTTGATCCTCATTTTTTTTTTAAAGAAAAACTTTTATTATTTGGTATTATTTTAAACTTTTATTATTTGGTATTATTTTAAAAGGAATATTTTCCTTCTGTCACTTCACTTGTTCATTCTAGGCCTTTCTATCGTGGGATAGTGAATGCTTTTGGCTCTTCATGCTGTTCAGTCTCTGTCACGGCAGCCCACTTCTGTGCTTGTTGTATGGACCAGAGATATTACATAGAGGAAGGGCATGGCTGTGTGCCAGTGAAACCTTATTTCCCCAAACCAGCCTTGAGCCGTATGCAGGCCATACTTGGCCAGCTACAGGCTATTTATTTTATTTGTGCTAGACTGCCTGGGGACATCTATTGTGTCTTGAGGTCATAATGCATCACCTGAGGTCATTGTTCTTGAGAGTGTCCCAGCTCTGGTCATGGGCGGCTCTTTAGTTCACTCCTGTTTCATTCTCCCATCATTGTGGGCATAGCAAGGCCCTCCAGATTCATTTGGTGCATATCCTGTCAGAGGGTTCTCTGGGGACCCTGGTTCCTTCTGGTGGAGAATCATGGATATGCTAAGTGTGTTTACGACTGCTGGGTGTCTCTGTTTCTAGCCAATCTCAGAGTGCAGGTGTAGGAGGTGCTATGTGCACACCAATCCATGACACATGTAAGCATATTTCTGTATTTATAGGTGCATGTGTGTGTGCATGTGTGTGAAAATAAACAAGAGTTCATGCTAATGTCTTGGACTCTGCTATCAAAGGGTTATCCTAACTTAAATGTGACTTCATCTCCTGTGGACAACCTGGTTCCCAAGCCTCCAGTTTATTTACTTATTTGTTCAAACCTAGTATGTGTGTATATATGTGAATGTGTACACACACACACACACACACACACACACACACACATACACACACACACATATATATTATCTCCTCATTTATTTTGTGTCTGTGGGAGAAGCAGATTTACCCACTAGTGTATCTGGTATTGATGTCAAATCCTATGTGTGGCCATTACCTGTATTTTATTCAGTTAAAATGCTTTCTTTCCCTGAATTTACATGGGCAGCTCCTTTCCCCTATCCCCTTCATTCAGACTACATCACCTCTGTATGCCACCATGCAAGTCAGTTGTCACAGGCGTCAATCCATCCTAGGTCCCCCTAGCCTTAAGGCCGATTTGTGTGTGTGGAGGGCATGGTTCAATGCCAGGTCTTCTCCTCAGTCATATTTCTCCCCCTTTTTTTGGAGACAGGATCTCTCACTGAACCTAGAGCTGACTGACTTTGGTTAGACCAGCAGGCTCCAGGGATCCCCCTGTCTCCACCTTCCCAGCTCACCTGTATATGGCTTTATGTGGATTCTAGGAATTCAGGGTCAGGTCCTTAAACTTCTGTGGCAAACATTTCAACTAACCTATCTTCACAGCTAATTTTTTTTTCAAAATACACACCTTGAAGGTTACTTTGAGGTCTCTCTCTGTAGCTCTGTCGGCTTTGACACCTGTGTAGTAGTCACATGATCATGGCCACCGTCATGTAAGGCATGACATAAAAATTTCCCCTGGTGTTGCCCTGTGCAATCATCCCTCCAAAGTGGCTTCTGACACTTCTCCCCATCTCTGTGGTTTTCGTCTTTTCCAGGATGGGAACTATGTAATAGTCAGCCTTATGAATTTGTCTTCTGTCACTGTGCAGAAGGAATTTCAGATTCACTCTGGGTGATGTGCAAATCAGTGGCTTGCTGCCTTTTGTTTCTGAGTAGTAGTCAGTTCTGTGGGTTCTCTTCAGTTTGTTTATCTGCTTCCTTGCTGAAGGATTGCTGTCAATTCGTGATCGGGCAGTTACAAACAATGCCGCTGTAAGTATGCACACACAAGTTTGATTGGTTTTGGTGTGTATTATATATTTAGTCTCATTTCTCCTTTTATCTCTTAGTATTTTTTATGGCTTCTATTTCTTTTTTTTTATTTAAAAAAAGTTGTTTTTTTTTCATTTTACATACCAATCCCAGTTCCCCCTCCCTCCCCTTCTCCCACTCCCTATCCACTCCTCAGAGAGAGGGTAAGGCCTCCCTTGGGGTGTCAACAAAGTCTGGCACACTAAGTTGAGGCAGGACCAAGCCTCCCCCACACCCCCACCCCATGTCAAGGCTGAGCAAGGTATCCCACCCTAGGGAATGTTCCAAAAAGCCGTTTTTGGGATCAGTCCTGGTCCCAGTGCCAGGGGCTCCCCAAACAGATCTAGCCACATAACTGTCACCCACATTCAGAGGGCCTAGTTTGGTCCCATGCATGCTCCCCAACTGACAGGCTAGAGACCATGAGCTCCCCCCAGCTTGGGTCTGCATCTCTGTGGGTTTACCCATCCTGATCTCAATGTTACCTTGTTTTTGAGGTGGCTTTTGTACCATGGACCTTATTTCCATCTTCTCATTTGGTTTTAGATGCCCGTTTCCTCTTTCCACATCTGTGGGTCTTCTTCACCTTCAGTAAACCTACGCATCTGAAGTTAGAGTGACTGACAGATGTCCGTCTCACCACAGTGGTTAGGTTGGAGACTGTTTCTACATCTAAGGAAATTGTCTGGTGGCTCTTGTCACTGTCTCCAGCATGCTGCTCCACCTGCCCCACTCTGTCCTCAATGAGACTGCTCCTGGGGCTGTTTTGCCTGGTGTTCAGTCTCTCAGATGTGCCTCTTGGAATCAGCATGGTGTCTGTACCCATGCTCCTAGAGGCTACACTTCCCAATTTTCTGTTCTTTGACTAGTGTCTCTCGTGTGCATATGATACAGTTTATTCACTTTTGAAAGTATTTCCTTGTTCGGTTTTCTGTCTGCTCCAAAGAAAAATGCTGTGATTGTTCTTGTCATTTTGTGGATATATTTGCTTTTCCTGAAGGCAGAGGCCCCCCTTTTCAAAATATGTGCAAACATCCTTCTTAGATGGAACCCCAGGGCCTTGCACAGTCTAGGTGAGTATTCATCCACTGAGATACATTCCCAGTGTGAGGTGTGCTTCACCAGTGACAGGATACAGAAGTTAGACACTGGCTCTTCACTCTTCATGGTGTAAAACCACGTTCTTTGTGTCTATGTACATTGTGTGCAAGTGTGTGTTTGAGTGTGCTTTCATGTGTGTACACATGAGCGTATGTGCATATGTGTGTATGGATGTGTGTATACATGTATGTGTACACACACACAAACACACACACACACACACACACACACACACACACACACACATATATATATATATGCATGTATGTGCACATGGGTGTGTGCATGTGTATGCATAAGGCAGCTAGACATCACTGTCGGATATATCTTCCTCAGTTACTTCCCTACCCTAGTTTTTTGAGACAGGATGTCTCAGTGAACCTGGGACATGATGTTTTGGCTAGGCTACCTGGCCTCTGAGTCCCAGGCATGCTCCTGTTTCCACCTCCCCAGGTGGATGAAAGCACAGGAACGTGCTGCTGTGCCAGACTTTTTAGTGGATGCTGGGGATTTGAACTCAGATCCTCATGCTTGCATTTTACTGAGGGAGCTGTGTCCCCAGCCTCTTCTAGACTGATTCCTGTGTTTGTTGTCTGACCGTGGTTTTGAAATCACATGCTGTTCTTGCGTTGTATCTGTGCACTGTTGTTGAAATGGTCCTTTGGGGGTCGCTTTGCCTTTGCTTCTGCTCATCTCATCCTCCAGACGTAGTAGACAGAACTCTGGGTCCTCACTGAATCTTCTTTCTCACCACTCCACATATGTGTGTGCATATCTCCTGGGCTGTGTAGTTTTCCTCAGCTTGACACAAACTAGTCATTGGGGGCAGAGGGAGCCTCAGTTGAGGAAATGCCGCCATCAGATTGCCTGTTGGCAAGTGCATGGGGGCATTTCTTTTTTCTTTTTGGTTAATGATTGACCTGGATGGGCCCAGCCCACTGTGGGAAATGTCATCCCTGGGCAGGGGGTACTGTAAGCCATGGTGAGCAGCATTTCCCTATGACCTGCCTCCAGGTTCCTGCCTTGAGTTCCTGCCCTGAAGTCCCTCATTGGACTGTGACTTGGGAGTTGTAAGATGAAATAAATCCTTTCTTCCTCTAACTTGATTTTGGTCATGGTGTTTATCACAGCAACAGAGAGCACAGGAGGGCATCTCCTTCCTGTGCCTTCTTGAGTTTAAATTTATAGTTATTTATTTTAGTGTGTGTGTGTGTGTGTGTGTGTGTGTGTGTGTGTGTGTGTGTACATGGAGATCAGAGGACAACTTGCAGGAGTCAGTTCTCTCCTTCTGCCATATGGGTTCCAGAGAGTGAACTCAAGTCATATGTCTTGGTCTTCTTGCCCCCCACCCCTGCCCCTATAAAGTTGTAGAGTTTAGGTTGTAAATCAGTTTTTGAAGTATAAGTTTGAATCATGTTTTTGAAAGTGAGTCATTTATATTTTGTCCCTAAAACATGAGACAAGATCCTCCTCCTTTGCCTCAGAAGACTACTTAACGAGTAGTTAAGAATATTATAGTTCACAGTGTTTGCCCCCCTCTGTGCACGTGCCTCTGTGTGTGTGTGTGTGTGTGTGTGTGTGTGTGTGTGTGTGTGTGTGTGTATAAGTGTGTATGTATGAGTATGGCTGCCAGAGATCAATGTTGGGTGTCTTTGTACATGACTCTTCATCTTATTTTTTGAGACATGGTCTCTCACTGAACCTGGAACTTGCCATTTTGGCTAGGCAGGTGGTGTAGCAAGCCCTGGGATTCCTCTGCCTCTCCCCCTTTACCTCATAGAACTGGGGTTACAGGTGTGTTCCAGCACACCTGGAAACTGGCTTTATATCAGTGCTGAAGATCCAAAGCCATATCCTTGAATTTGCACAACAAATGTTTTATCTACTGCGCTAGCTCCTGTAAACAGGCTTTTTTGGACCACCAGCCCCCAAATCATGACACAGAGACATTATTAATTATGAAAGTTCAGCCTATAGCTTAGGCTTGTTTCTGACTGTCTCTTATAACTTAAATTAACCCATTTCTATTCATCTACATGCTGTCACATGGCTTGTGGCTTTTACCTCTCTTCCCGCATGTCTTGCTCCCTCTCAGTCTGGGTGGTGACTCCACCTTTCTTCTTCCCTGAGACCTCTCTGATCTCAGAAGTCCCTCATAACCTCTTCCTGCCTAGCTATTTGCCATTCAGCTCTTTATTAAACCAATCACAATGACACATCTTCACACAGTGTAAAGGAACGTTCTGCAACAATCTCCCCAGCTCAGTCTTTCTTTCTTCATTGTATATTGTATTTAGCATTCCCTGAAATTGCTCTTCCGGATGGAGGAGGGTTGTCATGTGACAGAACAGGGTTTAGCTTGTTGAAATGAAGATGTTTTGTAAGGTGAGAAACAGTCTTCACATTCCTCCTCCTCCATCTTCCACCACCACTGAGCACACTTCTGGACTTGCAGACTCTGGACATAGAGATTTTTTTCCCTCCTATGCCTTGATTAGCATTTCTGTCCCATTTTCCTCCACCAATGTTGGTTGGACTTCTGTAAGCTCTTCTGGATGCCTAGCCTCATTTTCATGGATATTTTCTTTAAAATGAGTGACTGTCCCCACTGTAGTCCTGGGGAGCTGGGTGAGGCCGCCGTCGATGCCATCAGTTGGTTTACTTCCTGATTTTGGCCCTTCTTGGTTCCTGTGGGATTATCTACCTTCTCTGGCTTTTCCTCTTTCGGTTACCTGACCCCTTTCTTCATGTAAGTGATTCTTCCATTATGTCACTTTCCTTCTCAGTCTGTCAATTTCATTTTTATAATCTGTCCCCTTTGAGTACAGAGGTCTTATTTTTTTTTTTACAGTAATGGAAAACACCACCCATGCCCACTGAAAGCATATAGTGGGATGCCTCATTAATGTGGCTTTCTGGAGAGTTTTGGGCTTTGGCCATGTTCATGTTGTAGACATTTCTATGAGTCTGTGTGTTCCTGATGAAAGCCAGGCTTCTGTAGGGTAGGGTTCCCATTAGAAGATTGTGCAGACCCCTCTTGACACCTTTATCACTTGGCTGCCAGGGAACCTCCAGGTCAGATCTCACCTGGACTCAAGTTTGATTTACTTGGGTTTGGGTCAAGTGTCTTGGTCTAGCAGCCATCTTCCCAGGATGGTGTTGCTGGGTAGACCACGTTCTTCCTGCCTTTCTCTCCAACTGGGATACTCTCTAACTGACACACCAAAGTGGGCAGTTGCTTCCAGAAAGAGAAAGATGTCCTTGTGGGATCAAGGGAATGAGTTACATTTTTATTCAGGGATGGCTACTTGGGTAGCCTGCCTAAGGGACATCACCCTTTATCTTTTGTCTTCCCTGTTCTTTGCTCTCAGAGGCCAAGGCCAATCCTGTGTGCTGGGGAGCAATGCCTTCAAGAGTCTGGAAAGTCTTTGGTAGGGGATCCTGGGTACTGGAGAGATTATAGTTTTCTCTTTTACTTTCCCGGGGGTGGGGGAGGTGGGGGAGTGGGGGATGGGGGGCGGGAGGGTCTAGGGTTGAAGGGAAAACCTGGGATAGGGAAAGTGATCGAGGATTAGGGATAGGGGCCTACAGGGCATGCTGGAAATCCCCAGGAGTGTCAAGACTGGGAAGCTAATCTTTACGATGTAAAGGTGCCACAGGTGTGCGAGTAACCTTGGCATGCACGGAGAGAAAAGCTGTAAGGGTGCAGACAGATGCTCTGTTGGCCTTCTCAGGTTGGGCCCACCACACACAATGTGGGGTAATTGTAAGGCATCCGTTGAAAAGGTGGGGCCTGAAGCCAAAGTACCGTGGACCGTTTTGAGCTCTGTGATGCTTATGAGAGGCAGGGCCTGTGCATGGTCTTTAACTTCCAGGAGCCTCATTTTGTCCTCTATAAAAGAGAAAATAAAATCATCTCACTGGGTCATTTTGAAGATGAAATGAGTTAATACGTTGGGATCATGTATGGCAGTGGCTGGCTGAAAAAATATCAGCCATTGCTCTTATTGTGTTTGCCTGGTAGTAGGTGGCTGGGAAGCACGGTGGGTGGCCCCTCATGGGTGTCACCTGGATCTAAGTTTTCTCCTTTTTTCAGCATTTTTTAGCCCCGTCTAGCTTCTTTCTTCCTAGAAATTTATCCGAGGAAGGTTCACCTCTCTACCTCTGTCTGTGTCTGCCCTCTTAACTTCCTCCTCGGCCCTCTTTCCTCATTCCTTTTTACACATCACCTGGTACTCACTCTCCATGCTCTGTGGTTTTCTGCTGGACATATGTGTCTCTGTTCACAACGATCCATCCAGTGAGTCACATCTGTGAAGTGCTTGCCTTCTTCATGCCTCTCCCTGAATATCGATGGTCCACAGAGTTGATGTTTGCCCAGCAACTTCCTACTGGTTATGGAGTCCAGTGACCTTGAGTTCAGATCTTGAGTAACCACCTATTGGATATGTGGCACAAAGAAGTCACCATCTTCCCTGAGCCTCAGTCTCCCCACTTGTCAAATGGTGAGAATGATACCATGCTGAAAGAGTGGGCACAGAGATGAGATAGACACTTTATTAGTGATTAATGTAATTCCTGGGACTGCCATTATTATTATTCCTAATGGGACAGTCATCCTGGGGTCACTGGGACACAGGTAATGATTGCATCAGGACTTTCCTACCCCCCAGATGCAGTAGCATCGTCTCAAGTTATCTGGGATCAGAGAGTGTAAATGTTAATTAACATTTTAGTTGAACCCTGAGGAATAGTTCAGCATCTCATGTTGCTCATCTTAGGAAAAAAGAAGCCTGTGGGGGTGTGAGCATGTCAATCCTTCTAATACCATTCACATGTTTGTGAGTGCATATAAGCACAAGGAGATTGCATTGACAATTCTTCTGTTTGCAAGGAATGAGCTCTAGATGATGCTGATGACCTGTACAGGTAGGTGAAGTGTTAGGAGATGGACTTGCCCAGATAAGGGTCACACCTCAGTTGTCAGAAGGTTTGAGGAGTTGGGAGACAGGACAGAGGGGGGTGGGAGGGGTTCCAGAAAAGTAAGATGTCTCAGATAGGAAATGTAATCACAGGCAAGGTCAAGTCCAGTGACTTGAGCCTCAGCCAGCAGAGCAAGAAGCATCAAGGTCAGTGTGAGAGTCTTCCCAGAAGAGGAGGCAGGGTGAGTCACCAGAGGTGACAGCGACCAAAATACAGTGAGATGCTTGGGGTCATCTTTCCCCTGAGTTCCCTGGAGGCATTTTGGTCTTTCAGGAAGAGCAATTTTTCTTCAAAACCCAAAAAGTACCTTTCTTGTTTCTTCTAAACACCTGACGAAGCCATGGAAAGCAGTTCTGTCTACTGGCTTAATGCATAGGAGACCAGTCCCTTTTCATTTCCAGGTACTGTGGGCTTCTGAAGATGTTTTCGTGTATTGCAATCCTTCCACTCTTCCTCACAGTCCTATTAGTACTGGGATTGTTAAGTCTGTTTCAGATGGAGAAACTGAGGTCTAGAGTGATTGGACCAGTTTCCAGTCATAGGGATAGAGGTTGGCAGTCTTTTTTTTTTTTCCTTTAAACAACAAGCTACTAGGGGTGATACCATTGATTCTGTTTGTAGTTGGTATTGAGGTAGTTTATGTATCCAGTGGCTTTGTGGGTGGGACAGTGGTGGAAGCAGTGGTCTGTTGAAACCCCTCAGTAACTTGAAGAGAACAGAACTAGCTCCCCCTCCAGTGTGGCATCCAGCCGTCTAGACTGCACCCTTCCCGACAGCTCCTGGATTGTGGAGCAGCACTACTGTGTGCAGCCTCCTTCTGTACTTGAAAGGATTTATTCAAGTAGGTAGACACTCTCTTGTCTTTGGGAAGGAACTGATTGTCACTTGAGGTCATTCTGTGCAAGGTGGGGAAACATTCTGGTCATGGACACCAGCAAGTGTTATGGTCATAGGAGACTATACAAGATTAAGTAACTTTTATTGTGGAATGTGAAAACTTCTATTTGTGTATTGTCCACAACCACCCAGTGAAATGGGCTAGTTACTTCCTCCTTGCTCCTTGCTGTATGAGTCACCATAGGCCCAAAGACATTTATCAATGTGCTTAGGAATACATAATAGGGTTTAATAAGGGATTTAACCAAGATAGTCTTGTTCTAAAGCCTTTGTTCTTAATATTATGCTAACTTCATTTTAATGTGACTGCCATCCATCCATCTGCTCATCATTTCATGAGCTCAACCCTCTGCCCATTCCTTCACCTGCCAGCTGTCTATTCATCCATCAGTCATCCTTCCTTGGATTTACCCATCCATCCATCCATCCATCCATCCATCCATCCATCCATCATCAATCTACCCAACCAGCCATCGTTCAGCCAACTACTCATCCATCCATGCATTCATCCATCCATGCATCCACCTATTTGCCCATCTATCCATCATCCATCCATTTAATCATGCTTCCCATTTATCATCTACCCACCTGCTACCCATCCATCCATGCATTCATCTACCCTTGCATTTATCTGTTTATCCATCTATCCATCATCCATCATAATCCACTTATCATCCATCTACCCACCCACCTGTACATCTACCCACTGTGAAACATTGTCTTCTGCCTTATCTGGGGGAGGAATCCCTTCACTGCAGGAGCCAAACCTATGCTTTTTAGAGCAGAGACCTCCATTCTATTAAGCACCCCTTAGCTCTCAAGAGCTGTGTATTTTCTGGTGACAGTCCAGGCTGGTGTCCTTGGGCATGTTGCCATTCCAGACACTGCGAGGCTGCTTGTTCCCTCTTCCTATTCTGTCAACTGCACAGAGTCTCTCCCCACAATGTCCTCAAAGGAAGCAAGGCTGCAGGCTCTTTCAGAAACCCTCAGAGCTTTCTGAAGTGTTATTAATTGACCATCAGTACCTTTGACCCAACAGGTAGGGTGCAGGATGAATTGATCCCAGTTTTATTTTTAAAAAACTGTTGAGTTTGTGTGATTTATGAAATGCATCCAAAACAGAGTCTCGTAAGGAGGGAAATTGTAATAGAAAAATGGTGAATTTAAATAAAGGTGACTCAATTAAGGAATCAGTTAAAATTGTCCAAGAGGCAGTGTTATAAGGAGGAGATGTGACCTAGCTAGATCCATATTTATTAAGGCAGAGCAGTAAAAGCCACCTTGTTATTTCCAAGTGCTTCTTTTACATGTTAATCACCAGGGAGATGATCCCAGTTCACAAAATTTCAGTCTGTAAACACGCAGAGTCATTTAGGGGGCCCCTTATATCTATTACTTTACAACTACAACAGCTAGTGCTCTCACTGTGCCTGCCTCTCCCTCCTGTCTTCTCTTCTGTAAGTTTCAGGAGTACAGTCTTTACTTGTAGTTCAGTGCAAGAGAATCAGAATTTCATCCTATAAATGTATTGTGTGGACACTGAAATGTATGGGTGAAGAGTAGGGGCGTTTTTGCATGAGAGAGCACTTACTTAGCACTCACAAGGTCTTGGGTCCTGGGTCCCGTCTCCAGTAGCACCAAAAGAAACAACAGCAACAAAATAAATATGTTTGAATGCAGTGTTTTTAAATTGTTTTTCATGGAAATTGAGCACTTGGGGGTTGTAGGACACAGCTCTTTATATAGACTAAACTAGCCTCAAACTCACAGAGATCTGCCTGTCACAGCGTCCCCACTCCTGGGACTAAAGGCATGCACCAACACATTTTAAAACAGGTATATACTTTTATTAATTCTTGAGAATTTCATACAATCATAAAATATTTTGATCCTGCCCCCCCCCCGCTACTCCTCACCTCCTTAAGTCCTCCAAGATCCTCCTTATCTTCCATCTTCCCAACTTTGTACTTTCTCACTCTCCGTTTCAGAACTACTGAGTCTAGTTCATGCCACCCATATGTAAATGGGTGTGGGCCTTCCATCGGAGCTTGGTCACCCTACCAGGGGTCACACCCTTACAGAAAACCAACTCCCTTCCCCAGAATCCATCAACTGTGAGCAGTTCCTTAGCTGGGGAGTCTTGTGAACCCCAACCCCCTCTCCCATGCTGGAACATTGACTGGCTTGATTTTGTGTAGGCAGTCACAGCTGTGTGAGTTTATGAGCACAGTGGGTCTGTCATGTCCAGAGGATACTGTTTCTCTCAACTTCCCCTCCAACCTCTGTCTCTTAGCTTCTGCCCCCTGTCTATGATGATTCTTGAGCCTTAGGGGGAGGAAGTGGGATGCAGATGTCTCCTTTAGAGCTGAGCACTCTGCAGACACTCATTCTTTGCACTTTGACCAGCCGCCACGGGCAAAGCCAAATTCAAATGGATAATGAGGTTGAAAGGGTAGTAAATGAACTCTTAAAGTACCCTTGGCTTATGTCACTCAAGATGACTCATCAGGTAAAGACTCTTGCCACCAAACCTAGTGACTCATGTTTGATCCCTGGATCCCACGTGGTGGAAGAAGAATTAATTCCTGCAAGCTGTCTTCTGACTTCCATATGTACACAGTGGCATATGCACCCCCAAATAATAAATAAATAAATGTTTAAATTTTTTAATAAAAATGACCTTTTACTTTGATATATCAGCTATTAGCACAGACCCAGTATTACCCTGTCTGTGTTTATCTGTGCAATATGAGGGGATGTGTTTCTAGATAGTAGCAGGTAGCTTAGACATGGGCAGTATGTCGAAACCCACCTCTACTATTGCCTGGCTTATGCTCCTGGGAAAGTTACCTCATGTATAGTGTCCTGGTTGGTTTTTGTCAACTTGACACACACCTAGACATATATAGGAAGAAGGCATCTGAATTGAGAAAATGCCCCCTTAAGACTGGAATGTAGGCAAATCTATAGGGCATGTGCTTAATTAATAATTGAGGTGGGAGGGCCCAGCCCACTGTGGGTGGTGCCACCTCTGGGCAGATGGGTTTGAGTTGTATAGGAAAACATGCTGGGGGAGCCATAGAGAGCGAACTTGCTGCCAGTAAGCAGCATTCCTCCATGGCCTCTGCTTCAGTTCCTGCCTTGAGTTCCTGCCCTGACATCTCTCGGTGATGGACTGTGACCTGAGTTGTAATCTGAAAGAAACCATTTCTTTCCCAAGTTGCTTTAGGTTGAAGTGTTTTATCACAGCAACAGAAGCCCTAACCAGTACACCCAGTCTCTTCCCCTACCAGGCGAGAGGATAACAGTGCTTCCCACGGCAGTATGCCTGGCACCCAGTGATCTCTCAACAAGTGCTGTACTCCTCTCTCTGCCTCCGCGCTGCACTCCTGTGTGGCAGCTGGGAAGGCTGCACTGGGAAGAACCCACCTTGGCTGATGCCAATCCATTTTGTCCAATGTGACTGATTTTTGCCGCTGAGAATGTTTGGGGTGAGAGTTGTTCCAACCCCAGATCTTCCCTGAGCAGCTCCAGGAGTTAAGTGACTTGTCTCTGTGCCCTAGTGTCCTCACCATAAAGTGGAGACAGAGAAGATGCTTACCTTATTGGAATGTCAGGAGAAACCGTGATGGGTAGGTCCTCAGGCCATCATTTCATACAGTGTCCACCTCAGAAACGCCTAGTGTATGTTAATGAAAGCTGTACATTAGGTTTATTTTACAGGGACCAAAGAGATGGCTCAGCATTTAAGAGCATGTACTGCTCTTGCAGAGGACCTGGGTTTGGTTCTTAACACCCAGATCAGGTTGCTCACTACCACCTGTGATTTCAGCTCCAGCTAGACCCTCTGCTGGCCTCCACACATGCACTATCCCCACCCCCACATACATACATATAAATATAAAAATCTTTTTTAAAAGATTCATTATATAAAATAACAATGATATCACAAAGATAAACTAGTGTGATGCCATATGTATTATTGCTCAATTAATATTACTTATTTTTATAAGAGTAGAAATCCTTGTCAGATGGGTCTTTCAAACTCCACTTTGCAGCCCTAACAGTAAGAATCTCTAGAGAAAGTCTGTAGTGCGATTTCAACAAGAGTGAATGAGAGTGGGTATGTGGATGCTTTCAGTGGGGTGTAGCCTGAAGAGGCACCATGGAACACGATCATGATTGTGATGTTTTAGTTTTGAGAGGGAGTAGCAGGACTGCAGAATCAAACCCAGGGCCTCCTAGCTGCAAGGCAGGTGTTCTTCAGCTAAGCTAAAACCCCAACCCTTCAGCTGTGTTCCGAAACAAGCCAGCTCTCTCCCTAGCACTCCTGGGAGTGTTACGTTACTCTTCCTGCCTAGGATGGACTGGAACAAAGACCCTCACACAGAATAGCAAGCGCTGTAGTCTCAGAGCAGCAAAAGCTTGGCGATTTATGACCTTATGCAGTTGGCCGCCACCCAGATAAAGTGCAAGAGTTCTGTGGGAGTGCATGGGACAGTCTTTTATAAGCCTGAACACAAGGCTTTCGTTTAAAACCAAGTCACCAGGGAGGTACAATCTTACATGTCACCTGCCACCTAACGTTTGTCTGTTTCTCAACAAGAACTCCACATGGCTTCATCTCTACATTGCACATCCTTGTCTGTCTTAAAGCTTCTCAAGTGCATGAACTTGACATGTCTTCAGGTCATCAGGCAAGCTTTACTGTTAGTAATTTTCCACTCTAAAATTTCTAGATTGGGTGTTGGGGGCTCTTCTAGCTGATGTTAGCAGGGACTCGGTGTTTGCCTGTCCATCTGTACCTGGACCTAAGATGGCCTGAGGCATTTTGGAAAATGGGTTGTTATGTCTTATTTCTCACTCTCCTGTTTTGCATTCCCAGGTTGAAAGGATTGTGGACAAGAGGAAGAACAAGAAGGGGAAATGGGAATATCTTATCCGTTGGAAAGGCTATGGCAGCACCGAGGACACGTGGGAGCCGGAGCATCACCTCCTGCACTGTGAGGAGTTTATTGATGAGTTCAATGGGCTGCATGTGTCCAAGGACAAGAGGGTGAAGTCAGGGAAGCAGGCTGGAGCCTCTAAGCTCCTTCGTGACACCCGCAGCCCGCCAGTGGAGAGACTCTCCCACAGGCCTCTGGAGCCCGGGAAGAGCAAATCAACTTCCCACAAGCGCAAGCGTATCAACTCTCCTCTGTCCAGGCCCAAGAAGGGGTCTTCAGGAAAGGCCCCTGGGGCTGGAGACAGGGCTGCTAAGACTGTGTCTTATAGGACTACGCCCAGTGGCTTGCAAATCATTCCCCTGAAGAAGACTCAGAACGGCTTGGAGAATGGAGACGCTGGTTCCGAGAAGGACGAATCCCACTTTGGAAATGGGTCCCATCAACCAGATTTGGATTTGAATGACCAGGTTGGAGAGCAGGATGCCAGTGATTGTGATGGGACCCACTCTGCGCTGGTGGAGAACGGAGTTGGTTTGTGGCTTTTCTTTCTCTCGGGGTTGGTTTTGGCTGTGGCCAGCAATTTTGTTGTTGTTGCTTGAAATAGGATCTTAGGTTAGCCCAGGCTAGCCTCAAACTCACTAAGTATTCTAGAATGGCCTTGACCTACCTGTCTCCTGCCTCTACCTCCTGAGTATTGGGATTATAGGCAGGCACTGTTATATCCTGGCTTAGGTAAAGGTGGAACACCTATGCTTTATGCATGTCAGGCAAGCACTTTATCAACCAATCTACTTGTCTAGTTCCTTGGTATGATTTTTCTTTCAACCTAGGGAGACACGTAATGCCTCCTACCTCCTGCCTTTGACTCTTAGCTACTTGTTAATACTGCCTTTGTTTTCCACGTCAGGGCTGTGTAAACTCGACCCCATGCCTATGTTGGTTATTATATACCTTTGCATATGGGAATGCCAGGCCACAGATGTGCGGATGGGGCCTGTGATGGTTACAAAGTGACAGGCCTAACTACCTCCAGGCCTGTCATCCTAGCTACCTGGGAGGCTGAGGCAGGAGGATTGTAAATTTAAGGTCACTCTGGGCTACAGGTTGAGTTCGTGGCCAGCCTGAGCCACTTAGTGAGATCCTGTAATGCCAAGACGGCTAGGGGCATCCAATCCCCCATGCTGTTAATTACAGAAAAAGAAAAAAGAAAGATTCCCTACTACGCTGCAGGACACCCACAGCCATGGTCACCACACCAGATCCACATCCCTGAAGGCAGCTTAAGAATTCTTACACCTCAGGACAAAGGAGTCATCCCCAGAGGACCAGCACCTCCCCTGGATCTCACTCACAGCCTTTGCTTGTGGTCTTATAGTGCCCAGAGAGGGGGCCGCCTGGGGGCTTCCCTCCCTTCCACCCTATTTCCAGGTGGAGTTTGCCATACCAGCATATGATGGGAGATGCCTTCCCCTCTGGGGTCACAGCATAGGTGATGGGCTTCATGTCTGTATTATGTCCTGCTTCAATGTAGTCAGGATGCTGTCACAAAATGCCCGAGACTGGGTCACCATGGAAACTTAATTCTCACAGTTCTAGTAACTGGCAAGTCCAAGACAGAGGGGACAACAGAGTCAGGGCTGATGAGGGATGTTCCTCATAGATGGAACATGATTTCTAGCTGTGTGCTTACTTGGTGGATAGGACAGCATAACTCCTTTCATGTTTCTTTACTTAATTTCTTTATAAAGTCTCTTAGACCAAGCTTGCCTTGGACTCACACTGTCGCCCAGGCTGGCCTGGAGCTTCCTTTACAAAATCACTAATCCCATTCAGGATGGTAGAGTTCTTATGACCTCATCACCTCCTGCAGGTTCTGCCTCTTGATACTGCTACATGGGGAATTAAGTTTCCAGCTATGACTTTCAGGGGAGCGGGGGGATCCCAACACCCAGACCATCATGGGTCCTAAATGTAGTTACAACCCCACCCTGTGCCGGCTCTCTTGCCTGCTCCTTTCTTCTCTGGGAAGCAATGCAGACTGTGTACGGCTCACATCAGATCGTGGGCTTCCTCCCTCCTACAGTCTCCGGAAGCAGAATTAAAGGAGGAGGCCGTGACCTGGGTGACTTCAGCTTCCCATGCTGAGACTTCCTCAGTGGCCAGACTGCTCCTCAGCAGAGACCTTAGTGACCTGTGTCTTTGGACAAGCTGTGTGTTCCCGTTTCATGCCGCCTCCTTTCTCAAACACCTTTATATATCCCCACAGGCAGCATCTTCATCTTTGAGGATCAGAGCCCCAAGCCTCAGGGGCTTCAGAAAATACTTAATGGGCACACAAGAATCCATACCCAATGTGCAGGGTCCTCAGATGTCCCTGATGGAATGAGAGTATGTGTGAACAGGGATGCTGGGACACAGTTGGTGCAGCTGGCTGGGTCATGAGGCAAGTGTGTGTCAGTGATGATGCTGAGGGGTCTGGACCATTCTGAGAACGCTCCTTTGGGGGAGAGCTTGCTGTCTTTGGAGGGACCTGAGCCATCGCTTAGAGGTTCCTCCTGCTCCAGAGAGGAATTTCACCCTAACACGATTTATTTAGGTGTCTGCCCCAGCCTGACTCATGTTTCCGTCTGGGGATCCCCAGTGCTGATGTACTGTGCCTCTAGCATATGGAAGTGCTGTTTGTTTTAAAAATTCATCTCTTGGGGGAGAAGTAGCTTGTGTAAATGAGGCTTGGCATAAACATCCACGTTTGATGTTCCCGTGACAGCTGCCAGCAGTTGCAGAATCCCCTGTCGATGCAGGAAGGGTGGCAACGGGAAGCCTCTTAGCCTCTCAGGGTACAGGCACAGGAGCCTGGGCAGGATCCCAGCAGCTGAGCCACTGACACGCCCCTGCCAGACCTGCCGCTTCCCCAAGAGTAAGGAGGCGCATCAGGGAAGATGGTCTGCTGCCCGCCTGCCAGACAGCAGTGTGTGGCACAGAGGGAGGGTCTCTCCCCCTGTGCTTCTTTCTACAGTGGAGTAGAACCGCTAGCCATTTGCTCTCTGTTGAGCTACCCTGAATGATGACCCGATGGTGCTGATGGGGCCCAGTACTCCTCCATCATCTGGGAAACTAGCATGTCGTACCTCCTGAAGTCTCTGAGTGTTTGCAGCTATTCTGGACCATCCTCCTCCTTGGTCTCTTGTCTTCCCACCTTCCTCAGATAATATGTATTCACATATCCAAGGGCCCCAGCTGGGATGGAGAGGAAGAAGCCGCCCACCTCTATTGTGTTTGTGGCTGTTCCAAACTTTTTGCTTAATTACATCCTTTCGCGTTAGTGCCCACAAGCTCCCATGAGGATAAGGCTGTTGGTCTTATGTTTCATGTGTGTAATATTCCCTGGGTACCAGTGACAAATGTAGGCAGATCCCACAGCATCTGATGTACTGAGTCTTGGATGGAGTCCAGAAGACTAGATCTTAACAGGTGCCTCAGTGACTTCTGTGTTTCAGTCTTCGTACCAGGATGAGAGGGTGATGTCGTTTCCCATTAGGCACTGGAGCTCTTTAATTCAGTTCTCATTCTTGGAGCATCTCTCTTCAGGACCACTGCCCTTCTAGGTGCCAGAGTAGAGAGATGCAATGAGGAATAAGGGGTTCATCCTTCATAACTTACAATCTACTGTCTGCTAAGCTAGTGGCCTCTGGCTGTTAGTTGAGTAAGGTACCTAAAGCTGACTCCATAAACTAAGTCATGTGTAGGACATGGACTGGCTTTACCATATTTACATACAAATCTTCTGTAGTCACTAGTGTGAAAAATACCCCTAGACACAATCATCGCTTAACACTTCTGTTACAACTAGCTTACTATCCAGATCTGTCAAGAACTCAGGAAAGGGGAGGCAGAATTCTTGCCAAAGAGAGCAGTCTGAGATTCATAGACAAGACCCAATACAGGAAGTGTTGTAGTTCTGGGACTTTCCAGAGAAGAGTTAGAAGTGTGCTGAGACCAAACCTGTCTCTATTCATGTTTCTGGCCAGAGGGAAGCTTTGATGTAGGTTGGGCATTGGATATTTCTCTTCTATACCTTCCCTGACCAAAACCCAAGGACCAAGTGGGTTGCAGCACCAGGGGCTCCCCCTCTTTGCCCTGCAGACGGGGTCAGAGGGCTCCTGGCTGTACCCCATGACAGTGCTTTGGGATGGGGTGTTGCTTTTTATATGGCTCTTACTTCCCTTGGTGACAAGTTCTGCTTAGAGAAAAGTAACTTATATAATCTGTTTCCCATTGACTGCTGACTTCCTTATGCTATAGGAACAAACCAAAACCAGGGCTTCAGTGGGTGGCACATTTTGGTTTCACACCACACCTCTTGCTACTGAAGCTTATGATGTGTATGCTGTGGCTCGGTGCCCATCTCTATTCTGATTCTTCTCCTGTAGTGACACATGACTCTGTGGTCCAGGGACCATCTGCCTCAGTATCCCTTCGGGAGCTTGTTAGGATGAGCTCCGCCCCATCCGATGAATGGGGATTGGGGGCAGGTGTGAGTCACTCCTGTCAAACGATGAGTTTTAATAGCTGAGTGTGGAAGGCCGCCCCCGCGGACGTGTGTGGTTGTGAGCGATGGCTCATAGATCCCTCGCTGCTAGATCTGGAGCTGTTCTTCGCATTTTAAACTTGTAAGAGCGTGGTTTTATAAAGGTCTCTTCCTTGCCTGTGCACTTCCGACAAGGATTCTCTCTCTCTCTCTCTCTCTCTCTCTCTCTCCCTCTCTGTCTCTGTCTCTCTTCCTCCCTCCATCCCCCCCTCTACTTCTTAAGAAAGACAGGCTTCAGTTGTGCCGAGAAGCTGTCCACTTAGAGAGCCTCGCTCTCCTGTTATGCCCAGGAGAACTCCTTTGTCTTGACTATCCACAGAGGCTACAGCCTGGTTCTTTTACAGATCCACCTGTGATTTAACCTGTGGGAACATCCCCAGGCAGGTCTCCTCATTCCCTTTGAGCCCCAGAGCAAAGCATAGCTGCTCAGTGCTCTCCAAGTGTTCATGGACCCTCAATTCCCATGCCCACAGTTCTTTAATTTCCACGGATCATTTCCCCCATGTCTTGATGACTGTCTGTCACCCAAATCTTGCATGATTCACTATTCCCAACATCGTTCCTGCCCTGGCATGTCCTCCCCCACAGATGGGCATCATTTGCCATTTTCTCTTCATTGATCTTTTGAAAGGATCCCAGCCTTCTCGTCTAGAATGTTCATTTCAACCTACACGTTCTCCAGTGTGGTTATTGCTTTCCTTTTCTGTGGATCAGAACTGAGATGCACAAAAAAAAATTTCCAAAGCAACTCACACTGAGTATCAGGCGTGGGGAGAACTTGGGACATTTCAAAGGCAGAGCCAGACTTAGCACCCTGGAGGATGGGTCAGATCCTGGTGTGGGCTGGAGCCAGAATATAGACATTTCCAACAAGTTCCAGGTGGTACTGTTGGCCCAGGAACCCCACTTTGGGAACCATCACCACTGACTAATCAGCTATGGGTGGTCAGATGAAAATGTAGATGGCTGTGAAGGCCAGGGGCCCCACTGGAGGCCATCCTTACACTCGGGACCTTCCCTTTTGCCTTTGGGAAACTTTGAAGTGTGAGCTGAGAACTTGGGATGGGAGGTGTAGGATAAGGGGACTGTCTTGAGACTCAGTCTTGCAATTTACAAAGGATGCTCTGTGATCCTCATGGCAGCCCTGAGAGGCGCCTGGTATACCCATATTATTGAAGTGCAGACGGAGGTTATAAGTGCACAGTTTGGGATCAGGACACAGACCCAGGCAATGTGACCCCAGAGCTGACCTCTGAAGTACTCCTCACCCGACATCAGGGCAGTGGAAAGCATTTTGTAAACCCTGGTTAACCACAAACATGCTCTGACCAAGGTTGGAGGTGGGATCTATTTCTCTGAGTCACATTTGCAAACCTTGAAAAAGTGATCAGTTTCATTAAAAAAAAAAATACAACTTAATGACAGTTCTTAGTGCGCTTGCCTGGCGTGCATGAAGTCTGGAGTTAGAGCCTCAGCAAATGTGGTGGTGTGTGCCTGTAATTGTAACGCTCTGAAGGTGGAGGCTGGTGGGTCAGAAATTCAAGATCATCCTTGGCAACCTAACAAACCTGAGATACATGAGTCTCTCTGTCCCTCCCTCCCTCCCTGCCTCCCTTTGTCCCCCTTTCCTCCCTCCCTCCTTCTGTCCCTCCCTCCCTCCCTCCCTCCCTCCCCCCCTCTCCCTCTCTCTCTCTCTCTCTCTCTCTCTCTCTCTCTCTCTCTCTCTCTCTCTCTGTCTCTCTCACACACACACACAAAAAAAAAACCTAAAATAAATACAACATAAGAAGACTGAACTCACTCTTAGAAAGCACTGAGAAGAATCCAGCAGGAGCACAAGGACAATACAGTTGTGTATTCTGTATTTCTAGAATGAATAATTTAAGTGAGGATTCTAGAGTGGGCTGCCCCTCACTCATGCAGACTTTGCAGAGAATTGGAGAAGAGAACACACTCTAGGCTTCTCTGATGAGTCTCAGACAGTGTGGATTTCCAAACTAGACAGGGAGACGAGAAGGGAAAATTGTAAGTTGGTCTCACTTGGAGCACAGTAGTCAGCATCCTGAATAACCCTTGTGGCTTCTCTCAGTTCCTTCAATACTTCCTCAAAACTGTTCTAGACACTTCTCTTTGTTCTGATCTTGAACCCCAGTGCTCTCAGCCACTGTTGCTTCCCAGAGCGTTGGGCTTGTCCTGAGAGAGGCACAAGGGCATCTGATGCAGGATGGCTCTGAGCGTCTTGAGTCCTCAACTTCCCTGTGAAACCTGGACCACAGCTGCTCTTTTTACATTTGTCCAGTACCAGCTACCCATGTGAAACCAGCCTTGACCAATGCTTTTGGTGTTCAGAGGTGGGGAATTTTCAATCCTAGTACCACGAAAACCTTAGGGGTTTATGCTTTATCCTTCAGTGTGTGGCAAGTAGCTGGTGCTAATGGATGAATTTAAGCCCTTTATGTGGTGAAGCTAAATCCTGGTCCAAGTTGGCCACTACTCCCCACAGAGGATGCCAGGCTGAGATAGAAAAAAATATAAAGCTCCAACTAGGAGCAACCTAACCACGGCAAGCCCAGGAGGGAACTTGACTTTCTTTAGTCAGGTCATGACCTAGATTATCTATCTATCTATCTATCTATCTATCTATCTATCCATCTATCGTGCGTGTGTACTTGGGTGTGCCATGACATACTTCTGGAGGTCAGAGGACAACTTCAGGAGGGCCTTGGTTCTTTGCTTCCATAATGTGAGTCCTGAGGATTGAACTCAGGCCATAGGCTTGGCAGCACAGTAAGCACCTTTACCTTCTGAGCCGTCTCACTGGCCTGTGTTTCTGTTTTTTTTTTTTTTTTAAATAATCTTTTACTGTACTTTTAGAGTAATGATAATTCCAAGTGAGGGAAGAAATGAATGTTCCAATGTGGCACAGTTAAGTCCTTGAAGTGTGGTTTTTTCTTTCTTTCCTTTTTTCCTCCTTTTTTTTAAAGTTACAAAAATAATGCATGTATGTTATAAAACATTCCAAGTCCATATCTCCCTCTTATTTCCCTCAAATTGTATTTAGAGGTAGTTGCTATTAATGTTCTTTTATGTTTGTTTCTGGACTATTCTCTAGGTTTATTATTCATTATTTTATGTGGTTTATTACACACACACATATGTAATAGTTACTAAGTAGCTACTCAGATGTTGGTTGACTGAATCATGAAAATAAATAATAACATTTTTTAGTTATCACCTATAGATTGGTAGTCCATGAATTGTATCTATCATCATCCATCCACCATCCATCCACTTTCTATCTAGCTAGAATCTGCCAATCTATATTTCTCTCTTTCATTACTTTTCATCTACCTATCATCTATGTATCTGTCTATATACCATCTATCCTCCCTCCCTCCCTTCTTTCTTTCCTTCCTGGCTATTATCTACTTACCATCTGTTGTAGTTACCTTCAGCTGCCAGCTAGACACAAACCTAGAATCATCTGAGAAGAGGGAACCCAAACTGAAGTATTGCCTAGATCAGATGAGTCCCTAGCTATGTCTGTGGGGGCATTTTCTTAATCGCTAATTGATGTAGGCCCAGCCCACTGTGGGTAGTACCATTCCTTGGTAGGTGGGCCTGGACTGTATAGGAAAGTTAGTTTAGGAACCAAGCCAGTAAGTGGCAGTCCTCCATGGTTTCTGCTTCAGTTCCTATCTCCAGGTTCTTCCTTGAATTCCTGTCCTGACTTCCTTTGATGATTGACTCTGACTTGTAAGCCAAATAAACCCTTTCTTCCCAAGTTGTTGTTGGTCAGCATTTTATCACAGCAACTAGGAAGCAAACCAGGACTCCTTCCCTCCCTCCCTCCATCTGTCCGTTCATCCATCCATCCATCCATCTCCTCCTCCTCCTCCTCCTCCTCCTCATCATCATCATCATCATCATCTTCAAGGCCTTCCTGAGGTGACATCTGAATAGTGACTGGAGGTGGCATTTATACCTTGTTCTATCACACACTGTCTCCTAAACATTGAGCCAGTCCTGTCTGCCTTTATGGGAAAGGACATGTCGATCTACTCTCTTCCTTTTAGTCACGGAGGGTTTTTACAGTATGCAGGGACTTAGCTGACCCTGTCTTGGTGACACTCATGCTGCTGCAGAGGTACACACAATTGCCAACCCTGGCCACTGCCGTTCTCTATAATGCTCTTCCAATCTTGGTTGTTAATTTTAGTTTGTTAGACCGAGAGTGTGTTTTTCATGCTCCCATGTCTCTGGCCCCAGGAGCTGTCCAGGCACGGGCATACGCCAGCACACGGAATGCTGGGCAGTCAGCCATCCACTTGTGGCCTCAGATAGATTGCCTTGCTTCTCTGGGCCCACTGATGAAATGAAGTCATGCTTCATAAGTTGGGGCAAAAAATTAATTGGATTAATTTATAGAAAACTGTTAGAATATCACCTGCCATGAGATAGATGTTTGATGACGGCTTTTTTTTCAATGTCCTATTTTTTTTTCTAATTTGATCTTTACGTTTTCCTCTGTTTTAGAATTATTTTATATATTGTGTATACTAACTCATTAATGCATGTATTAAGCTAATAAATATATACTAAGTGCTTACTACCTAACAGGTTAGACATATAATGGTGGTACCTTCCTCCTTAAAGGGAACATGTGGAGGAAACCATGGGAATTGTGAGAAGGAACATCAAACCCAGCTTAGCGGACGAAACTTCTTGGAGGAGGTTATAGGAGATGCTTGAATGAGCAAGGGCGAAGGCCAGGGTGGCTGGAATCCTGACAGTGTGATGAGGGCTCAGACTGAGAGACAGGGTGCGGTCGAATGAGAGAGTCTCTGCAGTCAGCACTGGCTTAAGAACCGTATGTTTAGACCTACCCGTCTTTGTGCTCTGCATGTGTGGTCCGTCCATGCTTCCTCTGAACTAGTCCTCTTTTACATAGCACCTGCCACTCATCCTGCATGTCTCCCTCAGGGAGGGACTCCCGTGGGAACCTTCCCTGACTGCCAGTCCATTCAGTTCTCATTCATCTGTGCACAGAAACCTCAGTTTCTTCATCAACGACATGTACCTCATTTTGTGATGCCCATAGCTTGATTACTTGTGTGTTAATTACTTTTATGCCAGTGAGCCCAAATGCATGAGAACAGCACATTAATGCAGGAAGGATGTATTCTTGGCTCATGATTTCAGAGAGTTCAGTCTGTGGATGAGTGGCCCTATATGCTTAGGCAGAAACATCATCCTTGCCACAGGAGCATGGGGGCAGAGAGGGAGTCTGCACCTTGTGATGGACTGGAAGCTGCAAACGTAAGGAAGGGACTGAGGGACCAGGTGTAACCTTGAAAGATAGGCCCTCAGTGACCCACTTCTTTCAATTAGTCTTCACTTCCTAAAGTTTCAGGAACCTCCCCGCATAGTGGCACCAGCTTGGCACCGCTCAACATAGGAGACTGTTGGGGAAATTTCATAGTCAAACCAAAACTGTTTGTGGGATTGTGTAATCACCTCCATTAGGTCAGAGTGGTCTACCATTTGGCTTATGGTTGGATCTTCACCACCTAGCAGTGCTCCTCACTTAGCAGGTGTTTAAGAAACACCACAGACACTGAATGGGACCGGGAAGGAGCTAGCGGATGAAAGAAACTCTGAAGTCCTCCTGCTCAACATGTGGGTCTGGGGGTCCTGTCTCTACAGTAAGCCATGCTAGCATCTGTCAAAACTTTCCTGCCCTTGTCCCCACATCCTCCTCTATCCTTGAGTGTCCTGCATGCTCATGTGGTACTTCCTGTCTATGGTATCATGTCACAGAGAGCTGATGTTTTGTCGTGAGTCTTATGGCAACTAAAAGTTCCCTTTCCTTTGTCTACAGGTGTTTATGCCGTCTTCCACACCCACCTTCCTCCCCCATAGTCACACAGTCACAGCTGACTTTTCAGGAAGCGTCAGGCTCCCTCCCCACAGAGGGGATGGTGTGAATTCCCAGCAGAGTGAATTTCTTTTGTGTTGCGATCTCCAATGTTCTATAGCCCTTTGCTTTAGAAGAAATAAAAGCCTAAACCATAGTTTATGACTTGTCTTGATGGTAATGTATAATGGGAGATCAGTGGACTCCTAAATCAGAAGTCCCAGGTGCGGAAGAGTCTGCAACTTCTATAAAATGGCTAGAAACTTCGGAGACAGCATGAGCGAGAAGCTGGGAAAGTCAAGTCAGAGATTGGAACACAGGGACCGTAAGATGGGAAATAGGCTGTTTCCCTTAGTCAACCATTCTTCCTCCTTATTGTCCTCCTCCTCCTGCTCCTCCTCCTTCCCCCTCCTCTTCTTCTTTTGAGACATAGTCTAATGTATCCCAGTTGGGCCTCGGACTTACTATGTATTTGAAGATGACCTTGAATTCCTGATCCTCCTGCCTCCACTTCCCAAGTGGTGAAATAATAGATGTACTGTATCATACCTTTTTTATGTAGAGCCAGGGAGTCAAGCCCAAGGCTTTGAGCATGCTATATGAATACTCTACTCACTGGGCCATATTCCCAGCCTATAGGCAATGCTTCTGAGCTAAAAATCCTGTCTAGGAAAATGAAGAGATGGGACCTGGCATCCCATCAGTACCTGCTCTGCTTCTTGCCCTACCCTAAATGCCCTGTTAACATAGACTATTAACTTCACTCTGTTAATGTCACTGAGCATGGAGGAATCAAAAACCCTACTTGTGTATAGTGGGCGTCTGTCACTTTTATGACGTCCCTATAGAAAATCAGTCTTGCACACACACCCTCCTGCCACCTTGGTGACAATGTCATTGCGCTTGGGGTCCTGTCTACAAGTTTGCTCTCTGTTCTTCTGTCCTATAGAGCACTGGTAGTTTGCTTCACCATGAGCCTTGTTTATTCTTTCCTTATTCTTATTCTGTGCACAGACAGGGAGAGGTCTGAGCTGAGCTCTTAGAGTTAAAGTAATGTCCCTGCTGCTGGCCTAGCTTCCACCAGAGATGTCTTGTGTACCCTGGAGATGGTAGGAGAGAAACCGCTAGTCCTGTTGTTCATGGAGCACTGGTGTGCAATGTGTAGAGTGCACCCGTTCAGCTTGAGTTCACCCATGCAACTGGAGTGTCCCCATGCAGCTGGAGTGCACCCATGCAGCTGCAGTGCACCCATGCAGCTAGAGTGCACTTATGCAACTGGAGTGTACCCATGCATCTGGAGTCCACCTGTGCAGCTGGAGTCCTCCCATGCAGCTGGAAGCCTCTGGGTAGGGGGGTTGTAGGAGTGACTTCTAAGTGAACATGGTGGCACACCTGAGCTCTGAAGGTTTCCCAGAGCTCTGATAGGAAAGACGAGAGGGAAGATGGCACTGGATGGTGGAAATGATGTTTTACTAAGATTTGTAGAAAGTGAGTAACATGGACTTCAAACATCATCAATAAATTCCACTTAATCTTTCTTCCTCGGGAATTCTTTAAGTGACTGCTCTGGGCCAAGCACTGTGTAGCTGGTTGCTGTGTGACTCCTGCTGAGACTATGGTGATAGATGAGGCAAGGGTTTCCAAGTTCAGGGATGAAAGTGAACAATAAAGAAACAGCAAGTGGGGGGGGGCAGTCTCCAGGTCCAGATAGTCAGTGCTACTGAACCCAGCCTGAGAGCCCAGCAGATGTACAGCCAGTACCCATCGTTCTCCCTGTTTACAACACAGGGAGACTGAGGCCAATGCACATGGACACAGAAGGCTTTCCTGGCCAAGAGGATACCTGAAGCAATGTCTGAGGGTCAGGGAAATGCATCTGGTCTGAGAACCTCTAATAGTCCTGAGAGTTAGGCCGCTTAAGGGGCAGGAGTGGAAGGCGAAGCTAGAGAGCAGCCTGTGGGTTGTTTTTGATAGAGCAGCAGGGCAGGGGAATCCAGTGGGCTTCAAGGGGTCGTCATAAACGTTGAACACTTTAGGGACCATTTTACCATGGGCCCAGCTTCGGGTACAGCGATGCTTATGGGGTTTGATACGGGAGACATGATTTGACCTGGAGATGCAGCTCCTTCGCAGAGGGGAGGGGAGGAGCTGGAGCTGGAAAAAGCCTCTAGTGGCCTCACCCACCACACCGCACTATGGTATCAGGCTTTTTAATCCGGCTGTTTGCATTTTCAATTCATGCTTTGCTGGCTGGTTAAGGTGTTTAGACATCTGACAGTAAACATTGCACAATGTGTATAATCATCACTCCTGGCAGCTCTAAATGATCTTGAGCCTCAACTTCCTCAAAACCCACTGCAGATTTCTGCAGGCCTCGTTCCAGTGTGTCAGGTGATGGCTGGGGCTAGGAGAGGTTTTTAATATACCTGTGGATTTGAGGTCTGTTGTTCTTCAGCCCCTGAGATCAGAGAGTCTGTACATGGGAACCGTTAGGAGCAGGGAAGCTGGAGCTGTGGTGAACAGCAGTGAGATCAGGGTACAAGTACAGGGCTGTGGGCGCACGCAGAGCTCTCCAGCTCTACATCGGAACTCCCATGGTATGGTGGGTGGAGCCATCAGAGGTATTTTCCATCTCCATCTCCTCCCTTCCCCTCCCTTCTACTCCCTTCCCCTCCTCTCCTCTGCCTTCTGCAATGACCTGATGGCCCCTAATGAAGAAACTGCTAAGCCTGCTTTGTGTCGTGATGTGTTTTCAGAACAAGATTTGGACCCTCTGACTTCACTCCATTGCCCTTCTTTTCACAGCACCTCAGCACAGCCCACTGCACACAGCAGGTCTCCTGAGGGTCAGCCAGAGACCTGGAAGTACTCTCCCCTGTAACTGGCACTTGATTTTTACTAAGAACTGAAGCTGAAAAAATCTCTGGCCACCTCCATCTCCAAGGTGGTGGCCTTGGTTGGCTGTGGTCCCACATGGGTCTCTTGCTTTTCCCACTGTCCCCTCTCCATTCCACACTGCCCCAGTTCATCATCAGAGATGCTCAGGTTGTAGCTCCCCTTGGTGTGGTGCTGTCTCCTCTCTCTGAACTGCTTCGGTTTCCTGAGGTGACGACGGAGGAGGAGCGATAGGAAGGAACAAGACTGGTGCTGGTATCTTTATATGTGACCACAGGAGACATATTACAAGTAGTTGCAGTCTCTCACTCATGCTCTTGTGGTCTCTGTTTCCTTGATATGAGTGCGTATGCCTGTAGGGACCAGAGGTTGACACCAGGGATTAGACAAGGCCTCTCACTGAACGTGGAACTCACCAACTCAGCTAGACTCGCTGGCCACCAGGCTCCAGGGACCCTCCTGTCTCTGCAGCCCCAGTGCTGGGATAGCAGGCATGTACCACCATGTCCAACTTTTTAAGTGGGTGCTGCGGATCTGAACTCAGGTCCTCATGCATGCTAGGCAAGCACTTTTTTTTTTTTTTTTTTTTTGGTTTTTCGAGACAGAGTTTCTCTGTGTAGCTTTGCACCTTTCCTAGAACTCACTTTGTAGCCCAGGCTGGCCTCGAACTCACAGAGATCTGCCTGGCTCTGCCTCCCGAGTGCTGGGATTAAAGGCGTGTGCCACCACCATCTCGCGCTAGGCAAGCACTTTACCAGTTAGCCATCTCCTTGAAATCTCTCTCTCTCTCTCTCTCTCTCTCTCTCTCTCTCTCTCTCTCTCTCTCTCTCTCTCTCTCTCTCTCTCTCTCTCCTCTCCCTCAAGAGATAGGCGCTTCCGAGGCCCTCCATTGAACTCCAGCATTGGTTTATTTACCAGACAAATATCTGTGCCCTTCTCTGTTCTTGGCTCTGCTGGTTCTGAAAACATGGGTCAACCATGATAGCTCTTGTATTTAGGACATCACCTGGGGGACAAGTGGGCAGTCAGACCTTCAAAATAGCTATGTCAAGATATGGTCGGTGTGTTTGACCATTATCCCTGGGTGTTACTCTTGCTCTGTCCAGTGGAGTCTCTACCAGACACAGGTGTCTTCAGTTTAGTTTCAATTAATTAGAATTAGAGAATTTAAGGGTTTCTTTTTTCTTCAGTGAACTGCTGGCCAGCAGCTGCCTATTATGTTGATCAGCTTGGGTGGTTCCATCATTGCAGGGTGCCCTGTTGGACAGAGCCGACTCCGGCTGCAGTCTCCAGAGGGCAGTTTCTCATCTGCCCCTGTCTATCAGTGCACCCCGGGTGCCGAACGGACTGTCGGTTCTTACTGTGTGTGCGCTGAATAGACAGAGGACAATGTAACACAAGCTGTAGAGCAGGGTGGATAAACTGCTGGGAGAAGAAGATGTCACGGGGGACCCCATAAAGACAAGAGCGCTAACAAGGGCAGGAGGGAGGCAGGCATTACATCTGGGGGATTTCTGGCTTCATTCTATATGGCAATGACTGAAGCCCCACAATGTACTACTACCATCTTCATGAGGGAAGGAAGATGTAGCATCCATACCACACCTTGTTGTCTCTTCAGATATCTAGGAGGGGTGAGATCTCACTTGGCTTGTGGGAGGCAGAGAGCCAGGTGTAGCTTAAGTAGAAGTGAGTGATCAGGGTGAGAAATCTACCTGATGGTGGAAAACACATTTCCATTTCGACATTTGGAAATGAGCCTCGTGTTTCATGAGACTGGGCTTTGTGATCAGTGAGGGAGGCAGATGCGGTATGTAGCCATCAGGAATAATGTTGCTTTATGAATTTGGCCCGTGGTGGTATTTTGGGAATTGCTTGAGTTGGTTTTCTGGACTTGCTGGCTTGCTCAGTTGTGAATGTGGTGAACACTGTTGAACATGTGGTGTCTTCTGGGCCCTACACTCAGCGCTGCAGTCAAAGCTGAATAAATCTCTGGTTGTCCCCCAAAGATCCCACAGTGGAGAGGAGTAACAGCATGATAGAACATATGGAACAAAGCCTGAGCAATTGGGCAGAAGAGTGGTATATCCCTTGGAGCCCACCCCAGCAGGAAAATTCAGGACAGGTTTCAAAGCCTACTTGAATCTGTCTTCCATTCAGCTTGGATCTTGATGCTTGACACCTTGCAGTGGTCTAGCCTTGGTGTGATAGCTAGTTTTGCCAGCTTGACACAACCTATAATTACCTGTGAAGAGGGCTTCAGTGAGGGATTGTCTACACTGGCCAGTTGGTGTGTCTGTTGGTGATTGTCTTAATTAACTTAATTAACTCTGATATGGAAAGACCCAGCCCACTGTGGGTAGCACCATTCCCTAGTCAGGCAGTTCTGAACCGTATAAGGGTAGAGAAATCTAGTTCAGCACAGGAAGCAAGTGAGCACACATGCATTTACATCTCTCTGCTTGTGATTGTGAATGTGGTGTGACTGGCTCTTTGAAGTTCCTGCCTTGACTTCCTTACAGTGATGGACTGGAAGCTGGAATTGTAATATGACATACACTTTCTCCATATGGTTGCTTTTTGTCTGAGTATTTTATCACATTAGCAGAAACGAAACTGGGATGCTTGGCTGTTGCTTTCTCTTTTATAAATTGAAGGTGAAAACAGTATCTTCCAGGGTTGCAGTGAGGCTTGAATGGGGCCAGTTATATAGATCACATGGTAAATACTCATAATCTCAGGAGTATTCCATTGTAGTGAAAAGCTGAGCAAAGACACAAAATGACATGAATCTCTGTTTTGGATTATCCTGGAGTGAGAATAAATTGCTCCTGGTCCAGCTACCATAACCATCAAAGTACTGTCATAGAACCTACGAGTGTCTGTGTTGGCAATGGGGCTGGCATTGCCCATTCATCCATTTCTTGGAAGTAGAACCTCTCAGTGATGTTTAAACTTGTCCTTCCTCCCTGTCCAGAGGGATGCTGGTACTCCCCTGTACCTGGAACTTGGCAGGCTCTTGGTCGAACACTTGAGCCCAGTTCCTGAGCCTTACCATATTCCTGAGAATTGATGTTGCATGTAAGAAGCTCTCTGTGGTTCATTCCTAGCTTGTTATGTCCTCTTCCCCTGCCAATGCCCTCAACCCATTATCTTCTACCCTCCCTGACAATTTGTCCCTAGACCTAGGGGAGATGTCCCCTTGTCTGTCATATGGCAAGTTTCCATGTGTTTTTGTGAGTGTTACCTGCACACTGACAGCATGGCCTGGCTTCTTTTAGCATTCTCCATCCATTGAGCATCACAGCTTCCCTGTTAGGAGCTGAGCTGAGGTTCCTTTTTGTGTCTTTCCTAGTTTTTCCTTGGATAATGGTCAATAGACAACTCCGTTGTTCTTTTGTCCCATCTGATGATCTCTGACTTAATATGAGTTAATCTATTCATAGATTTGTGTAATTATTTCTATATTGAGTTGTTTTTCTTATTTTATTTTTCACTTAATTTTGAAATAATTTTATATGCTCTTTCTCCCACTCTTATCCCCTGATGAATGATTTTTATTGCACAGATACATTTTCCACTGTAATTCCTACTTTGGGGCTGATTTGGAAAGTAGCTATGAATTGTATTTAGTGTACGTACTTCACTACAACCTTTTCTCCACTATGACTTAGTATAGCAAGGCACCTCTGTTTATCTTTAAGTTGTCATTGAACTTACCCTTCCCATATTTTTGTTATTGCTTTGTATACTCAATGTTGTTAAACACCAACTTTTATAGCCAATAATTACATTTAATGGAAACATTTTGTCCTGTTTTCTTTTATTCCAATGTCTTCTTCTCAACTGACCTTTTGATCTTTCTGAAGCCTTCCTGAATATTTCTTATAGAGTCTATGTTAGACAATGTCTCTTAGTGTGGGGGATATCTGAAAATGCTCATGTACTTGGTACTTTAAGTGCTATTTTAGGTGGGTATAAAATTCCAGATTGGTGTTTAGTCCTAGCATTTTGATAATAGCAGATCATTTCCTTCAACCCTCTGTTATTGTTGCTATTAGTTTATTAGTCCACTTTGACAATGTTATTTTTAATAAGCTATATTTTAGGAACGTTTCTTTACCTATTACATTCTTTAGTTTCTCACTCTTGTTTGTTTATTTTTCTTGACATTCAGAGTGCTTTGTCAAAGTAAGATATCTTTCTAGAAAATGGGACTCTTAGGACTATTCCTTTCTTAGAGTCATTCCTTGTATAAAGTTTTAATTTGTTCTTATATATAGGATAGTTATGTTTAAAAAACACATATAACTCTATTTTGAGGTGATTTCAAACTTGAGAAAATATTAAGTCCCTTTTCAGATTCACCATTTTTGGTATTTTGACATGGTTACTTTCCTTCTGTGCACATGCGTACATTCATATGTATCTTCTGTGTACCATCCTCTGTCATTCATCCCCATGTTCACTTACAGACTCTTAGTATTTTGTGCTGAGGATTAGTTTGATGTTCACATTGTGCCAAATTTGAAGTTCCTTCAAATATCCTCTTATGACCTTTTGACGTGTCTGGTTATTTAATTATTTGACTTTTTAGTACTTCTTTCCTTGCTGATATGGTAAGATTTTTCTAGCCCATTTATATTTATATATCTCATCTGGCCAACCCTCCGAAACAGCCCTTTCTCCAGACACCCTGGATATATCTTAGTGGGAATTATTACTTAGGAACCATCATGTCAGACCTAGCTAGGCATGCTCACTGATGTGTTTTGATTTCATTTGCTTTAAGCCCTTGCAGCTGCCAGAGTTAGGAAGAACATGTAATCTTTTTAAACTTAAACTTAAAAAATATGTATTTATTTGTTTTATGTGTGTGGGTGCTTTGACTGCATGTATGTGTACACCACACGCCTGCCTGGTAACCCTCAGAGGTCAGAAGAGGACATCAGATTTCCAGACACTGAAGTTATGGACAGTTGTACACTGTCATGTGGATGCTGGCAACTGAACCCCGGGTCCTCTGCAAACACAAGTGCTCTTAAGCGTTATCTTTCCAGCCCTCGAGTGCATATCATTTTAAAAGTTGCTTTGTGCAGAGTCCTCCAGTTCCATGCTCACTTAGTCGTGTTCTTCCTTGTCTGCCCCCATTCCATAGGGGCCTGCCCCTACTTCTGTTCCTGTACAACATCATGTGTTGTCTTTTTCTCAGCCTGCCCTCTTCATTCAGTAACTGTAAGCGGTGATCCATCTTGATCACTATGCCAAGGAAACCCACAAAGATGTACTGAAGGGGGTGGAGTCGTTGTTGGGTCCAAACCCCATTTCTGTTTGTGCTCTCATTCCTCCTTCAAGGAGTGTGATTCATTTGAAATACCACGCAGCTCACTTCCTTCTGTTTGCACTTAGTTTATTCATCTTATTATCGGTAGATTTCATTTTGTATCCTAATGTGCTTTAGCATGCATCCAAAAGTTAAACAGAAGGACTCAGAGCAGTACCACTCCTTACCATCCCTTTTTGCTGCCAACTGCACGTGGGTCGCCGGTACTTTTGTTCTCTGGTTTATACTTCCCTTGTTTCCTTTTGCAGAAATGAGCAAATTTATTTATTTGTTTGTTAATTTATTTATTATTTATTTATTTATTGTTTTTAGTTATGACTTTATTTTTGAGATTTTCATACAGGTATATAATGAAATATGATTATATCTACCCCTCCATTTCTAACTCCCCTCATATTCCTCCTCCACCATGTGCCTCTCCGAATTTCATGTTTTCTTCTTTTCTTTTGCTAACTCACCGAGTCAAGTTAGTGCTGCTCAGATGTACATGGGTGAGGGGCCATCTATTAGAGCGTGAAAAACCTACCAGTGGGAACTCCCTCGTAAAAGAACGACTCTCCCGCCCCAGCCACCATCAATTGCTGGTCGCTCCCCAGCAGGGGGTGTGATGAACTTACCTGTGTTTTTTTCATCTTTCTCATACTAAAGGTGACTTTTGAGACTTTTCTTTGTTCAGTTGAAATGTTATTTTTTTAGTCACTCTCTATGTTTATACAGACTATACTCTTCTTTCTTATAGCTGCTGTATGGTATTTCACCATGTAGTTGTGCTTTATTTAGCATCTCCCACTGTGGATATCAGAGAGAGGGAGAGGGAGGGAGGGAGGGAGGGAGAGACAGAGAGAGAGACAGAGAGACAGAGAGAGACAGAGAGCTTCTCTTTTACAGCTGTATGATGTTATGATATTCCATCATGTGAATGCCCTTCTCTTTATTCCACTCACACATGTATCACTTAGGTAGTTTTTATAATGTCCAAGAATAGATACTGTCTAAAGAACACCCTTACACGTGTATATTTTGTACTGTTGAAGGTACAGTTCCAAGTCAAATTTCTAGAAGTAGAACTGAGAGTGGGTACAGAACCAGCTTTGTCAGAGAGCACAAAATTCCCTTTCATGATGATGAGTCCTCTTTTACTTCCCTGCTACAGTGAAGAGAAATCCCAACTCCCATCATTCTCTGCGGCAGAGTATACCATCCATATGGTGAGCTTTCACCAAGCTAAGGGGGACAAAGTGAATGATATTTGAATGCAGTTTTAATTTTCACATCTCATTTTATGAATTTCAATTTGTATTATTCTTTGGGGTGAAGTTGAAGTCTTCTCTTACTTAAAAGCTGCTCTGGTGTAATATTTGTAGATTGTGTGTGTTTTGTTCATTTTGTTCCAGAGGCTGTTTTATTTTCTTTATCCTCGGTGTTTCAAAGCTCTTTACAACTTGGAGGTATTAATCCTTTATCTGGGATACACAAATATTTGACACTTGCTTTTTAATTAGCTCATTATTCTGCTTATTGCACTCGTCCTTGTTTCTTCCGCTTTTGTCTGAAGTTTTCTAAATTATCTCAAATGTGTATTTTTCTTGTATATATCACTCAGAGCCTTTGAAATATTACTCTCTTAAAGTCCTTGTCAGATTGTCTCGTGATAATGATTTTATGTTTGACGTAACTCATGTTTCCAGCCTGCACTCTTTGGAATTTTGGTGTGCTGGCTCATTTGGACAGGGAAGGTTGTATTTGCTTTTTCTTTACTTTTTCTCCGATTCACCCATCTCTCCATATCATTTTGTGTTTGCCCCCAACTCGCCCAGCATTCTCAAGCACAGCCTATCTTTTTGTTACTATCCTTTGGCCCTCATGAAGTGGGGAGGGAGCCTCACTTCATCCCTGTCTGGTGACCCTGACACTGAGGTCTCTTCTCCCATCTTGCAGAGAAGACTTTGAGTCCAGGGGCCTGAAAGAGGCCCCTTCCCGAGGCTCCCTTCTCTTCGACCTGCTTGCTGCTCTTGCTTCTCTTACTCAGAGAAGATCACCATGTGTGTGAGCCCAGCTTCATCTTACTGAATTCTCCTTTTGTGTTTTCTCTGTCTCGTCTCTGTGTTTGGTGCAAAGATACTGTCCCACTTTACCTAGTCATCTTAACTATTCCTTTGTACTTCAAAGGAAGGTTTGGTGGGACCAGATAGAAGCTAGAGTGATGATGGTTCCCTCCATTCAATACATGGAGTGGGCATGATTTCCGTATTCATCGTCCTATGAGGCAGGGAGAGTGTTACTCATTTCCTGTGTGTGACAGTGAAGGCACAAAGCAGGTGAGCAAGCTCTCCAGCCTTGCAATCAGGAGAGGTAGGGTGGGGTTTAGAAGCCAGTGGTAGCCATCTTTGAGCCATGAGATGTAGGGTGGGGCTTAAAAGCAAGTGGTGACTTCCCTTGATTGCTGGGCTCAGCAGGATGGTTCCTCCCCTCTGGACCTGGAATGCCCCCAGCTTTGGCCTGGGTGTGGAGTGGAGGGTGGAGGGGGACTTAGCTTCTCCTTCCTTTGAGCAGCTTGGTATATCTGAAGGTTAATTTCGATTATCAGTTTGGTTGGATTAAGCATCTGGATCATCACTGAGGCTCACCTTTGGGTGTCTCTGTGAGAATTTGTCCAAAGAGGTCTCACTAGGGAGGATGCCAACATCACTTGAGCTGGTGGCCTAGAATGGATAAAAAGGGGTAAAGGAGGAAGCCAGCTGAGTACTGCCATGTTCCTTCCCCCATTTCCCGATCTACCAAGGTGTGAGCAGACTAGAGCTGGCTCCACTGTAGGAGACCTGGCCTACTATAATGGACTATATACTTTGTATCATGGACCACAATAAAAATTTCTTCCTTTAAGTTGCTCTTATACATAGGGATTGGGGTGCACATGAATACTTGCTAATGTCCCTATGGAGAACACAGGGCACCCTTAGGTGTCATCTTCAGGAACTATTTACCTTGTTTCATGAGACAAGGTGTCTTACTGGGGACCTGGAGCTTACTGAGTAAGCTAATGTGCCCTCCTGGGATTGAACTCAGATTCTTGTGCTAATAGGAGAAGCAGGCATTTTGGGCATAGGAAAGAGAAAGATAATGAGTATGGTGTCCTACGGTTCATGTGAGGGGAGAGCTTAGATGGAGCTGGGCACTTTGGTGTATGCTCCTTAATGTATAGTTGAGAACAACCCTAGAAAATATGTCCTGTTACATTCATCTGAGGAGCAGGAGCCAGATGCTCCTGTAGGATTCCTCCCAATTAGCAGACTGAGGGTTGACAGTTCCCTGCCATCTAACATCATAGCCCTGTGCTTTTCCTGTATCCCAAGGCTCTTTCTCTGCCAGATTGTTGCCATCTCTCTGGAGGGTGTTGAGATGCTCAGAGGAAGAGAGCCCTGAAAACAGTTCCTTGAGATGCAAAGTGAAAGGCTGGAGTGAGGAAGCAGCTTCTGACAGATTCTCCTGAGGTGGGGGAGACTTGGAAAGAATGATGCAGGCACAGTGATATATACCAGGTCTCACAGAGGCTCCTGTCATTTCTTGGTTCAACAGTGCTGTGTCTTCCCAAGTCAGTGTCAGCCACGTGCACCCAGCATCAGGCTAGACTAGTCAGAGCTGACTCTCTCTGGGCTCCAATAGGGAGGCATGGCCTTGGAGCCCAGAGATGTCTACCTTGGCCCTTTATCACATTTTCTGTTACCTTCTGATCTACAGCCACTTCTGGTGTTCGTTATCATGGTAGCTTTTCATTGCCGTCATCATAGCACAAAAGCAGGAACTCTATTCCTCTATTTTGGAACCCTGTCACCTTCTTGAACAGCTTGCCCATCATTAGATTCAGAAGGTAATAGAATAGATGAAATAAGATGAGAGACAGCTGGATCCAGTCCTGCTTCTATTATGTAAAATACACGTGACATCTGACAAGATACACACTTACCTTATCCGGAAGATGGACTCTCCAGTCCCATTCCACAGAACTGTTAGAGCTGCTCAGAACAGGGCCACTGGTTTCTGAGAAATGGGAGTGTGCCATACCACTCTTGCTGTCTTGAAAGTGTGGAAACACTCCCACTCCCAATGTCTACCTTATCTCCGGGTGGGAGCTAGAGCCCACTGGGTGCAGCACCCGTACCTGAACCCTTTGTTACTAGCCTGGTGCACGATGAATGGGTATATTCTGCAGAAAGTGTCACCATCTCAGTCGTCAAGTATTCAGGGTTAACCCTGGAGACACAGCTCTGTCAGCACCAGCCTTTTAATTAAATACTTGTGTATACTTTCTGAAGTTCATTAAGTGATCCTGCTGGGTGGCAGAAGCTGCATCTTGATATCAGACAAAGCTGGGTTGCTTTTGAGTAATAGATAATTATCAAATGAGGTGGCTTTACAGAAGCTGTGGGATGATATGGGCACTGTGCCTGGCAGAGCTAATACCCACAGCATCCCGTGTGTCCACGGCCCACCTCCTGGGGACCCAGAAGAGCACTTCCTGGTCCCTACCTTGGCTTCCAGCTTGAGATTCCTAAACTTACAGTTTTGATGAAGGGTCTGAACCATGTTGCTTCTCAGTCTTTTGGCTGGAGTCCAGTGGAAGTCTGATATCATCCAGACATGGACTTGGAGTTCTGGGTGCTCATGAACAGGTCCTGGATGCTTTGGCACATGTCCTGTATTACATTAGATCAGGCAGGATTCTGAGCCTGCCTTGCTGTCCTCAGAGAGTCAAGATTCAGTGCCAATATTGCCAGAAAATTTTAGTGTGCTGAGCTGGGCTGTGATGATTTATTATTTTGAATTGCATGTATATGTGTATGTCTGTATGTGAGTATGTGCATTTTGAGTGCAGGTGCTCATGGAGCCCAAAAGAGGGCACCAGATCCCCTGCAGCTAGAGTTACAGGCAGCTGTGGGCGGCCTGACACAGGAGGTGACAGCTGACTCCTGACTCCGGGTCTTCTGCAAGAACAGTTTATATTCTTAACTGTTGGGCCATCTCTCCAGACTAACATAGACTCTTTAAAATAAGCCCCACTTTTAATAATAGTTTTAGAGTTACAAGAAAATTGGAACACTAACACAGATAGTCCTTACATGCCCACATAGTTTCACCTATTCACGTCTTGCTACCTTAGTATGGTAGAACTAAAGCCCATACTTTACTCAGGTTTCCTTCATTTTTACCAAGTGACATTCCAGAGTCTCATCAAAGATACTGTTTAGTCATCATGTGTCTCTTGGCTGTGGCAGTCTCACAGACTTTCTTTCTTTTTAGTGACCTTCTGAGGTAAGAGGGGGCAAGATGTTCTCCACTGGATTTGTCTAATGGTTTTTTCATGGAAAACCATTACACTGGGGTTGTAAGTTTTTGGAGGTAGACCCCAGAGGACAGGTCCCCATCTCATCATATCATAACAAAGGGCCATACTGTGGGTTTGATATACCCTGCTGATGGTGACTATCCAGGGCTTATTGTTGGGATTATCCATTGTATGGTTACAACTCCCTTCTCTTTGCCACACTGCCTGTGCCTCACAAAAGAAGTCACTATGCACACCTCACATCTAAGAAATAAAGTCATATTCCATGTCCTTGAGGTTGGAGTATTTTTAAATGTTGTTTTCTGAAATACAATGACATCACTTCCCTCTTCCTTTTCTCCTCCATCCCCTTCCAGCTACCCTCTCTCAGACCCCTCCCATGCTCCCCCGACTCTCAAGTTGATAGCCTGTTTTCTTTGTTTATATTTATTACACACACACACACACACACACACACACACACACACACACACACACGAATTGTGGAGTCTGTTTTTGTTTGTGTGTATGTGGTTTCAAAGATGACCACTCTGCATTGGACAGCCAGTAAGAGGGCTCATCCCTGGGGAAGGCTAATTTTTCTGCCAGCAGTCAATAGCTGCCTGTAGTTCTTTGTCTAGAGATGGAAACTCCATGAACATTTTCCCTTTCATGCTAACATGTCCACTGATATTACCATTGTTCCTGTCTTGTTTATGCAGCCATTTCTAGGAGAGACTGTTTTACAGAGGCTTCCTTATACTCCAGCTCTTTCTTACAATCTTTCTTCCGCCTCTTCTGAGATGTTCCTTGAACCATAGATACAAGAGCTATGATGTAGGTATAGGAATAGGAATAGGGTTCCCCATAATCCATTGATGTCTCCTTTGTCTCCTTTTGGTTTTTCTGTGATGGTCTCAATTTGCTATAAAGAGAGGCGTCTTTGATGAGAGTGGTAGCTTCACTTACCTGTGGGTATAAGGATGTGGAGATTTGAATGAAAGTGGTGCTCATGGACTCATAGGGAGTGGCATTATTGGAGGTGTGGCCTTGTTGGAGGAATTGTGACGCAGGGAGTGGGCTGTGAGGTTTCAGAAGCTCAAGCCAGGCACAGAGTCATTCTCCCTTCCTGCTGTCTGATGATCTGGATGCAGAACTCTTAGGTACCTCTCTAGCACCATGTCTACCTGCATGCTGCCATACTTCCCACCATGCTGATAATGAACTAAACCTCTGAACTGTAAGCCAGCCCCAAATGAAATGTTTCCTTATAAGAGCTGCCATGGTCATGGTGTCTCTTCACAGCAATAGAAACCATAACTAAGACAAAGGATGAGATTTAGAATGTAGTAAGGAATTATGCTGGTCTTGCAAAGTGACAGTAGTAGACTCTTTTCTAAGGAAGGTCCATGGCAGACTATTTTTATAGGCTTTATTTTTTAATTGTGTGTGTATGTGTGTGTAGGTATGTGAACGTGAATGCAATGCTCATGAAGGCCAGAAGGGGGTGTCACATCCCATGGAACAGGAGTTATAGGGAGTGGTGAGCCACCCTGTGGGTGCTGGGAACTTGGTCTTCTGCAAGAGCAACTATTGCTCTTAACCACTGAGCCACCTCTGCAGCCCTGGTAGGTTGGAGCATTTACACTAAATATTTGGAATTCTACATGGGAGGTGTGTCTGTTCTACTTTTATCTATTCCTTCTGTCATTTATCTACACCCATATCTACTCATAGACAGTTATTTTTTTATTGTTATAATACCAAACTATTTGTTGCTCATTTTGTTGCAGCTTTGGTCATGGGAGATTTCCATTTGGTTCATGTATCCTGTAGACAAACCCTGTCATGGTTGGGGTCCTGCTTTATGTGAGCACTTCATCCTATTCTGGCCCTGTAAGCTTACTTGGGTGATTCTGGCTGCAGTGCTGGAGTCAGCCCTAGGGTTCTTGGAAATCAAGATTTGGGCTTCAGGGGTGCTCCTTGCAGTTAGGATGCCATTAATTCCTGCTTTCATCAGTTTCAGTGAAAGAAACACAGCTTACACACATTTACACTAACCTATGTGTGCAGCCTAGGCACAGACTCTTCTGTAGGCAGTATCAGTGTTTGCTGGTGATGTCTTCAAATCTGAGCTGTCACCCTTGGGGGTACTAGTCTGTAAATTCCCCCTCTTACCCCTCCCACCTGCCACCTCATTGTCAAGTCACTCAGTTCTGGTTGTGTGTGCACAGCAGCAGCAGAATTTCGGGGACTTCCCTGGGTGGGAACCAGCTGTTTCTGAGGGTACGTGTAGCCCGTGTGCTCTTCCTTCCTTCAGTTTTCAGCTTCCTCACATTTCCGAGGTTGCTGGGGTCTCTTCCACCTTCTGGGAGGTGATTTCTTCCATATTTAACACCTTTAGGTCCCCTCTGACATTCTGCATTTCATCCTGCGATCCCAGGACCTCTTCATGAGGCTCCTAGTTTTGCACATTTAAGCTCCTCTGTGCTGTGGAGTTCTTTTGGTTTGCGCAAGTGCTTAATGTCTTCTCTCCTCCTCCACTGTAGTGCCGCACAGAGTCACTGGAAAGCCTGTCTCGGCTGCTTCACCTTTGCCACCTTCCCCCTCTTCGGGTTCCCTGGCAACCGCTGATCTTTTTACCGCTCTTATCACTTCCTCTTCTCTAGAATGTCACTGAATTGGAATCATAGAATACACCAGTCTCCCACAGTTGCTTCTTCCACTAAGTGACATGCCTTTAAACCCCCCTCGTGTGGCTCAGTAGCTGGTTAGTTTCACTTATAAACTTGACTCAGCCTAGAATTACCCATTAAGAAATCTTCAGTCAGGGTATTGTCCAGCTCAGGTTGCTCCATGTCTGTTGGGGGTTCTCTTGATTGTTAATGGACGGAGGGAGACCTAGTTCACTGTGGGCAGCACCATTCCCTGGCTTGGGACCCCAAACTGTGTGTAAGAGTAGAAAGACAAGCCAGCAAGGGCCCCTGCATTTATTGTCTTACTGCTCTTGGCTGTGGACATGATGCTTTAAGTTCCTGCCTTGACTTCCCCATAATAATGGACTACATCCTGGAACTGTAAGCCAAATAAACTCTTTCTTCTCTAAGTTGCTTTTGGTCAGGGTTATTTGTTGTAGCAACAGAATTAAAATGAGAGCAGCAGCTAATTTATCTTTATCACTGGGTAATATTCCATCCTGTGGATGTGTCCTTTTGTTGATCCATTCGCCCATGAAAGGACATAGTGGTTGCTTCTGGGGGCGTTTGAGAAAAAAGCCACAGTGTTTTGTTCTTTTCGTATTATTTGCAGCTGTAAGATTTCCAGATAGACTTGGCTTATAAATACCTAGAGGTGGTGAATCTTTATATGCTATGTTTAGCTTTTTAAGAAAAGATGATAGATGAGGGAGATGCTCTCCAGGGTCCTCTCCTTATTGAGGAGCTATTGATGGATGCTAAGGAGCTATTGGCAGGTGCTAGCTGCCAGGAGAGGGAGAATTTTGCTCCTCCTCTCCCCTCCTCTCCCCTCCTCTCCCCTCCCCTCCTCTCCCTTCCCCTCCCCTCCCTTCCCCTCCCTTCCCTTCCCCTCCCATCTTCTCTTTTCCCTCCTCTTCCTCCCTCCCCCATCTCTGTCTTTTGTATCACAATGAGATTTTAATAGAAACTTGAGGAAGAGAGCATATATGGGAGCTCTTTCTGAATTACCACACTGAAGCTGCTCATCAAATCTATGAAAACAAATGGTAACAAAACAATTCCATTACAGCAAAATCATTCCCTAGATAGCTAAATATTTAACAAGTCCTACTCAAGATGTCAGTAGACACTAAAGAGAGTTAGGATTCAGGATGCTCTTAGTAGATGTCTGTAGAGGCTCCGGTGTTTGTCCTGGTAGAGGCAGGAGGAAGGACTTCTGGAGATTGATGTGTCTAGGTTTTTCTTTTTTAAGTCATTAAAGAAATAGAGAAAGTTTCTCTTTGCTTCTTCTCAATTCAGATCAGGATAAAACCTTGACCTTGTCTCAGGGGGCATATGGTGGGTAACTTCTGTAGTGTTTCTCCTGTGACAGTTAATTCTTTCATGATCTTACTATTCCTTTGAACACCTCAGGACATAGCATACTATCTTCTATTCCTAGGCATGCTGGGAAAATACAGGGTGGTAACAGATAGAGTGAAATCATCCTCTAGGGAAAGTCTAGGACCCAGGTTAGCCCCTGTGAAACTTCAGGCGAACCAAGCCTGTCATGTCTGCAGAGGTCAGTCTGCTACCACCTGATACCAGAGGCCTGTAACAAAAAGGGCTCCCCTGAAATAGGAAGAGGACAGCAGTTCACAGCCCTAGGCTAAAGGGCTCTTGCAGTAATTCTTCCCCAAGATGCTTGAGCTGAAGTTACAACTTCAATATTAGTTTCCTCTCTCATACACCTGTTGCTGCTCTCTTTAGACCTTGATCCCTTGTTCATTGCCTTGCATTGCCTGGAACCCGGCTTGACCTCATGTGATGTGTAATGAATAGCATATTTGTCAAGGGCACACATGTCTCTTGAGTCTCAAATACACCTCTGTTTTCTTGTTGTCCACACAGCATCCCCACAGAGTGTTCCAGGACACATTATTAATAGGAGGCAGGCTGGCCAGCAGAGGAGGGGTTGTTCCCTTATGACTAGGTTTTTGAGGGTTGCTTAGCTCGCAGTTGGCATAAAGAGGACTGGATATTTATTGTATCCTGTTGAAGAAATGTTTGAATCTGTTAGGTGTCCTGTGACAGGCTCCTCTATAGATGGGACCAGTGTTCAAATCACATTTCCCTCATCAGATTCCCTGTTAAGGTAATTCTCAGTGTAGTGTATGCAGCCTGCCATTTTTTCAGCCTCACCAGTGAGAACACAAAGGCAGCAGAGATGAGGGTGTCTTCAGGTCACCGTGGAATCCTTTTCTTTTGGGGGTGCGGCTGTTGGTAGGTGTCCTGTGCTCTAGTGGGTGGATGTACATTCTGGCAGTACTGAGTGGACTCAGCGGGCATTTAAAAACCACAGGGAAGGAGAAAGTGGTAGGGAATATAAGTGAGCAATTAGAGAGGAGGGGAGGGGAGGGGAGGGGAGCCTATCAAAACACATTGTATGCAGGCACAAAACTCTCAAACAATAAAAAAGCAAAAATAACCTTAAACGTGAGAAAAGTTGGGAGGGGGAGTGTGGCAGGGTCGTGGGAGGAGATGGAGGGGTGTAATGGGTGATGGATATGACTATATTTCATTGCATCTCTGTATGGCATTCTCAAGAATAAAGATGTTCGAGAAAAATGAAGAGATTTGTTTAGAGGAGAAAGAAGGGGCAAGCCCAAACCTTTTACAGTGGTTTTACAAAGCTGTGTGTGGCCATCAACAGGGAGCGTGGCTGTGTACACGGTCTTCACCAGCTATCCCCCAGTCCTTTCGCTGCCTTGTGCCTTAATGGATCCCCCCCATGTGCCCGACGTCTCCAGGATTTTCCCTCTGCAGTGAAAAGGCACGCTTTGGCTCTTTAGATCTCCTGCCCACTTTTAAGTCGGGTTGTTTGTTTTCTTACTGCAGCTCTGTGTGTATTTTGAATACAAAAAGAATCTTTTAGATAAATAGTTGGCAAACTGTTTTCATGCAGAGTGTATCTTGTCTCCCAATTCTCTCAGGGATGCCCTCCAGGGAACAGAAATTTCTAATTTTTATAATGTTCAGCTTGCCCATTTTTTTTTAATATCATGGAACTTGATTTTTTTGATGCTGAATATAGAAATTTATTGTCAAGCCCAGGGTCCCTAGAGCTTTATCTGGTTGCCTTTTAGACATATTGCCATTTTGTATTTAGGTCTGTGATCAATTCTGAGAGAAATTGCATGTGCCTCTGTGTGTGTGTGTGTGTGTGTGTGTGTGTGTGTGTGTGTGTGTGTGTGTGAAAGGTGTCTTAGTTTGGTCTCTTGCTGTAATAAACACCATGACTGAAACTCTGAGAAAACAGGGTTTATATTTCTTACTGGTTACAGCCTGCTGTTGAGGGATATCAGGGCAGGAAAATGAAGCAGAAACTCTTGAGGACTACCACTTACTGGCTTACCTAGCTAGCTTTCTTATACAGCCAAGTTCCATAGTTCCATCTGCCTAAGGATGGTACTGCCCACAGTGGACTGGGACTCCCACATCAGTTACCAACCAGAATAATGTCTTACAGACTTGGCCACAGTCTGTCCTGGGCAATTCTTCAGTTGAGATTCCCTCTTCCCAGGTAACTATAGCTGTACATCAAGTTGACAGCTAGCCATGACAGATGTGATTGATATGTCCAGGCTCACTTTTTTTCCTTCTGCCAATGGACTCCTGTTTGTTTCAGTAGCACTTCTTGGGAAAAGATGTGCTTTTCCCGACTGAATTGTCCAGATACTGTGTATGTGAGCCTCTGTTTATGTGTTCTCTGTTGTGACTCATTGGTCTATGCATGTACGTTGGATCACTGTAGCTTTTTATTAAGGTTTGAGTCTGGGAGAGAACCAACTCTTCTCATCTTGAAGTGTTGTTTTTCTATGTTATATATCTTTTCCTTCCTAAACACAAGTTCAGAATTAGTTTGACACTAGGCACAAAATGCTTGCTGGGATTTTGCCTAGGATTACATTGAACTCATAGATCAATTGGGAAGAGTTGACATCTTACTTATGTAAGTGGTCTGATACATGAACACAGCATACTTCTTGTATTAGTTACTTTTTGTCCCTGAGATGACACTCCATGACCAAAGCCTGCTTACAGAGAGAAGAGTTTATTTGGGCTTAAGGTTCCAGAGAGAGGAGTTAGTAAGGAAGGTGTGGCAACAGGCACTGGAGCAGGCAGTTGCCTGATCACATGTCATCATTACAAGAGGCTGAGATAGTCAACTCAAAGTGGTATGAGGTGATACACCCTCCAAGCCCACCCTGAGTGGTCCTCCAGTAAGGCCCCGTCTCCTAACAGTTCCACCTGCCCAAACAGCGCCACCCACTGGGGACCAAGTGTTCACACACATGAGTCTATGGAGGATGTGTCTCACTGAAGCCACAATACTTCTCCATTTTAGTTAGAAATGCTTCCACATCTTTCATCAGAGTCACAGTTTTCTATATATAGATCCCATAACATATTTTATTAGAACTATATATAGTTCGTATTTTGGGTACTGTTTTTTAAATGTCAAATTCCATTTGTTCATTATTGGTACCTTGGACAGTAACTAACAGGTGTATTAATCTTGTATCTTGCAACCTTGCTGAATTTTCTCATTAATTCCAGGAATGGTTGATTTTTTTTTTTTTTTTGGCCTTCAGTTCTTTGGTGACTTCTATGTAAACAACTCTGCCGTCTGTAAATAGCCATTTTTTCCTCTTCCCTCTCTCTTTTTCATGATTTATTTATTTTTATTTTATGTGCATTGGCATTTTACCTGCTTGTATGTCTGTGTGAGGGTGTCAGATCCCTTGGAACTGGAGATACAGACAGTTGTGAACTGCTGTGTGGGTGCTGGGAATTGAACCTGGGTCCTCTGGATGAGCAGTCAGTGCTCTTAACCGCTGAGCTGTCTCTCCAGCTCCTCTCTTCCCTCTCAATGTCTATAATTTGTATTGCCTTTTCTTGTCTTCATACACTAGCTAGGTCTTCTAAGATCAAGTTGAGCAGGAAAAAGAGTACCCTTTAGTGACTTTGGGTGTTATGAGGGAGAAGTCCAGTTTTTCCCAATTAGGGATGATGTAAGTGGTAGATGTTTTGTTGATGTTCCCCTTCAAAGGGAACATGCAGCCCTCTGTGAGATTTTGTGAGATTGTTCTTATGTGTTGATGGATGTGATTTTTCATCTTTACACTCCATGTGTGGTTGACTACACCAGTTGATTTTCAGATATTGAACCAGCTCCCCACACCTGTTCAGAGCATAGAATTCTCTCTGTATTGTAGGAAGTGATTAGCTAGTATTTCATCAAAGCCTTCATTTGTATATTTTTTGACAGGGTCTCACTATGAAGTCCTGGCTGGTCTGGAACTCACAGAATACTGCTCTGCCTCCCAAGTGCTGGGAATAAAGGCATGTGCCACCATGCCTGGCTGTTGTTAAACACTTTTGTATCCACATTAGTGCAGTATGACCAGAGCTGTAAACTGAAGTAAATACTTTCCTCCACAAATTGCTTTGGTCATGGTGTCCTTATTAAAGCAATAGAAAGAAAATTTTTTTTAAAAAGTCTTTTTAGTGAAGGTACTCTATGGTCATTTGTGAATACTAATATCTAAGATACAAAAATGAATCATTTGGGAGAGGGGAGGTGGAAACATGAGGTCCCTGCTTGTTTGGGACTCACCATCAGAAGTTAAGCTTTGGGCACTCAAAGCCCTACTTCTAGCTTTCACATTGAGTGGGATAATGCACCTATAGTTTTGGAGCATTATGCTTATTAGCACATGGTGCAGGTTGGTACTGGTTGGATCCAGGCCAGTGGCTAGCAGTGCTGTTAGTAAGGATTCTCTGTCAGTTACATATGTCCACCAATGGACAGACTGCCTCCCCAGGGGTCAGTGGGTTCTTGGTTGTTAAGGATCCTAATATAAGCAGACTGCTCACTGACAGATGTGTTCCACAGTGGGATCAGGCCCTCACATCAGTTCTTTGCTAAAAGCCCCCAGATTATTTTCTGAATTTGAAGATGTCATTTATGTTCCGGACTCTTTACTCTCCCAGAGCAGAGCACAGGGGGCCCTGGGCACTCTGGGCTTTTCCACTGCAAATCTAGGCTTTCTGTAGTTGAATCATGTGGTAGTGCAATGCAAGCCAGTTTCTCACTCAGCTTTTCTGGTTTTTGAAGGCCCTGCTCTGACCAATGGAGGCCTGAACCTGCACAGTCCCGTGAAGAGGAAGCTGGAGACAGAGAAAGACTACGTCTTTGACAAGAGGCTCAGGTACAGCGTCCGCCAGAATGAAAGCAACTGTCGGTTTCGTGACATCGTGGTGCGGAAGGAAGAGGGCTTCACACACATTCTTCTCTCCAGCCAGACTTCAGATAACAATGCGCTGACGCCCGAGGTAAAGAGCTTCTGGGCCTCCTTCTCCTGGCCTTGGAACACCCTCTACTCTCTTGTCCATAATGTCTACGGAAGCATGGGGAGTTAACAACACATCTGGGTTTGGGCACTCTCTTGAGCAGTGGTTCTCAAACTTCTTATGCCGTGACCCTTTAATACAGTTTCTCATGTTGTGGTGACCCTCAACCATAAGATTATTTTCATTGCTATTTCATAATTTTGCTACTGTTATGAATCGTAATATAAATATGTGTTTTCAGGTGGTCTTAGGCAACACCTGTGAAAGGGTCGTTCAGTCCCCAAAGGGGTCTCAACCCATGGGTCGAGAACTGCTGCTCTAGAGGAGCTGCTCATCCAGGCTGGCCTTGGTGGGATTGCCTGGTATTCCCTGGTGCCTCTGACAGCCTCAGGAATGCCCATGAAGTGGTGGTGGGGGTGCCATGTCCTTGGACTTGTAGATAATGGCTCTTTTATCAGGTTGTGGGTCTGACAGCCCAGAATGATTGACAGATTGTGAGAGTAGAGCTGACAGGTGCCTTTGGGGTTCATGAGGCAGGTGGTTGCTGTTGCCCTTCCTCTAATCATGGAGTTTTGGGGGACTGTCCTCGCCTACCTTTAGCAGAAGCACCCAAGCATCTGTAGGATTTAGAGTGTGGGCTCCTCCATGGGCAGCTCCTCATATGCACGTACACCTGGAACCCATGTTATTTTAAGCTCATTATGACACATCCACATGAGACCGATTCTTCCTACATTTTTTCTACTTCACTACCTTTTAAAAGCTTTTAAAAAGGCACATCATTTCCCTTCCATAAATTGAATCAATGACACCTTTTAGTTCATTCTGCCTCTAAGGAACAACTTTGTGTGGTAATGGGTGCCCAGTCATCCTGGATGCCACACTGAGCTCCATCGATTTGAGTTACCCGGGGGCTCTACCTACTGAGCTGTGGGCCTGGTTTATGATGGCCTGCATTCCTGATCTACCTCAGTCAGTTATAAGAATGAGTTATCCACTGATTTCAGTGGCTTGACGAGTCAGGTGAGCTGGCGCCCTGGGTACGGTAGTCCCTAAAGAAAGATCCCACTGAATCCAAGAGGAGGGATTGGAGGACAAATGTATATTTGGGAGTCTAGCAACCTGGGTTCTAATCCCACCCCCACTTCTGTTGCCATTTCTGTTACCAGGGGAAATGACCATGCCTGTGCACCTCCTGTTTACAGAAAAGGCACTGAGTCTTGCTTGTGAGATTAGAGACAGCATATGCAGGTGCTCAGGAGAGTCTGGTGCCCAGGGCTAGCCTAGGCAGGCTCTTGATGTTACTAAGATAAAACTGAGGCTGCTCAGAGTCCCTAGCAGGCCCACCTTACTTGTTAGTGAACAGACTGGGAGGGACCCTTTCACGGTGACAATTGAATTTCTCCTCGTAGAAGAAGATGTGTCCATGTGTCATTGGGTGGGTTGACAATACAAGTGAAAAGTCCATTCATGGCTAGATGCACTGACTCAATTCTGAGATCAGAAGGTGTGTTGTGATGTTTTTCTTGTCAGCACAGGAGTGGGAACCAGGCCCGCTGGACGAGCCAGCAAACAAGGCTTCACAATTCAAAGCTTGTCCACTTTCCTGCTCGGAGAGGGGTCCAGTGCCTGCCCCCAGCTTCTCATTCTTCCAGTGCTCATGGTCTCAGCCAGCACCACCACCAACATCCACAGTGTTTGAGGCTCCCTTTCTGTTGCTGTGACAAAATACTTAAACCCAAAGCAATATAGTAGAAGAAAAGGGTTTATTTCATCTTACACTTCTGGGTCTGTCATTGAGAAAAATCAGGGCTGGAACTCAAGGCAGGAGCCTGAAAGCAGAAACCATGGGAGAATGCTGCTTTCTGACTTGCTTTCTGGCTCATTTTTGGCTAGCTTTCTTACACAACCCAGAACCACTTACCTTAGGAATGGTGCCACCCACAGTGGGTTGTGCCCTCCTACATCATGAAGATTCCCCCACCAGACTTGCCCACAGCTGATTTAGACAATTCGTCAATTGAGCCTTCTCCTCTCAGATGACTCTGTGCTGGGTCAGGTTGACAGCTAAAGCTAACAGGGACACACAGGAACAGGCTAGCCATGCAGGTGTGTCTACCATGCCTGGTTTGTCATACCTGGCCATTCAGACTTTCCTCAAAGCCTGTCTCCGTTCATTCTTTCTGGTGGGCATCTGTCTCTCTCACATTGAATTTCTTCTAGTTTATCTATAAGTTTTTCTTTCTGAATAAAACTTTTCCTCTGCTTGAAGTCCATGCCTTTGTATTTATATTCTTTGAGAGTCTTTGAGTGATAAGCTCTCCTGGGCTGAAAATACCCAGTTTTTACCATTGCCTTTGATTGGCCAGTCAGATTGGTGAAGGATTTGTCCTATAGATGTTTCTCTCGGCGCATTGAACACTATATTCCATTACCTCCCTCCAGTGTTTGCTAGTCTTCTTTAGAACTATCCTCTGGCCAAAGGTTTACCTTGGAGTTAAGCTTTCTTTTACCTATGGATACTTCAAGATTTATCTTTGCTCTATATTGGCTTTTGTGATGTTCAAAATTCAGGCATGTATTAAGCAGACTTAAACCATTTCCCCCAAGATGCTCCTGTCCTCATCTCAGAACCTAAGACGATGTTAAGTTGCATGCCTGGGCATTAATGTTTCTGAAGGAATGAAGGTTGATCCTCAGCTGACTTTGAGATGAAGAGATTATTTTGGAAGGGAAGGTCTCTGTGGTCTCAGTGTCAATCACAGGGTCCTTAGTGCAGAAGAGGAAGACAGAAGAATTAGTGTCAGAGAGAGACAGAGTGAGCATCAAGTAGAGTTGGCTGGCCATTGCTGGCTTGGAAGATGGAAAGTGAGGCCAGGAGCTAGTGAACATGCTGGAAATGTGTTCTCCCTTATGGTGTCCAGGTTGGAATGCAGTCCACCTACATACATTCTCCGCCTCAGACATGGCTCTGCCTGTTCTCCTTGACACCTAAAGAGTTATACTTGTTACCTTCTTATTTGTGTTTTCTGCTTATTTCTCTGATCTGGGCTCAGGGAGACTTCTTCAGATCTTCCAGTTTGATTATTCTCTCTCCAGCTCTGTTTAGTCTGATGTTAATCTACGCAGTGATCCATGACTTTGCTGTCCATGTGATATGTTTCCTTCCCTTAAATGCTTTCATTTAATTCTCTGTTAGTCGTTATTGTTTACCTCCCCCCCCCCATTTGGCTATTATAAGTGGTTAGAGTCTCTTAGATCAATATTACTTAAAGTTGTTGTGTCCTTCCCATTTATGTGTCAGTTCATATTTCTCAAATGCTTTGTCATTTTCTTGTGAGCTCATTTGCAGTGGGGACTATTGCCTGTGAAGTTCTCATGTGGCTTAGGCTTCAGTCTCTCTCAAAAGCACTTCTGTGTTCATTTTTATGAAATGACTCAGGGATATCACTAGCTTGTATCCAATTTCCATATCAATCAATTCATTAATTTTTAAAAGATATTGCTTTCTATTTTCACACGTGCGCGCGCGCACACACACACACACACACACACGTCTAGGTGTGCTTTTGTGCACATGAGTGCAATATTCTTAGAAGCCGTACTCCTGGAGCTGGATTTTAAGCAGTTGCGAGCCTCCTGACCTGGCTCCAGGAACCCAACTTGGGTCCTTTGCAAGAACAGTATGTGCTCCTAACCACTGAGCTATCTCTACAGCTCACTCCGCCCTTTAATTTGAAGATTTCTCTTTCATGTGGTATTCTACCTCAGAACTTTGTGTTGGGGTTTTAAGTTCTCATGGGAGATTTTACCTACAGAAAAAGTTCAAGCAGCTTGTTCTGACTGTGATGTGGAGGACAGAGGCTGAAGAAAGGGCTAGACTAGTTAGTTTTAGATTACAAGTTTCCTGACCAGGAAGCCTACATTTTGCATCCTGGCTACACTGCTGTGGGTCATCCTGAATGCCCAGACTCACAAGATAAACTGTGTAGGCAGCATAGACAGTACTCACAACAGGGCTGTGACTGGAACGAGTCAGAGTGTGGAGTCCACACATGTGGTTTCATACAGTGCCAGCCTTTGAGGTCCTGTATGCTGCTTCTGCTTCTGTGCCCAGAGTGTGTGGCAGGCCAGCAGCTGTAGCCCCTGGTTCTTTAATGACCTCAGTAGCCTGGGCAAGGAGAGGGGCTGTTTTCTCCTGTGCACTGAGCAGCTCCCTCACCGCCCCTCAGCCAAACAACTGTTGCACAGGAGGTTCAGCTATCAGAGCCACCGTGCTTCGAGAGGCAGCCTCACCTTCAGTGAGGCTTCTAAGCATGGAAACACAGTAGTTTTCTTTTAAGGTTGGAGGTGAAAGCTGTGAGCGTTACCAACTTGCAGTGGGCTACTTTTGAATGTCTATACCAGGCACTGTGGTAGTCTCAAGAATACAGCAGGGGCTGAGAAAGACACCATTCTGATCATTATTCAAACAATGGTCTAGCTGGGGAAAGTAAGTGAAAATTCCCCTGCGGTGGTATGAAGGGGATAACAGGTGTTTTTAATCCAGAATTTACTATCCCTCCCAGGCTGTGAACTTCCAGGTGACCTGTCATTTATTCCTTACCTGGAAAGAATTCTAGATGTTAAGACCAGCAAATCCCCAGTCTCGTGGATAATACATGGCAGACCATGAGCTTGGTCATGTTGCAGTACTAATGCTTGCTAAGCATGGCTACCTATAACCCCTGCAAGGGTCTAGGGAGAAAATTTTAACTGAACCATCTAGAGGCTTGGGTAGCTCACCAAAGCTGTACACAGGACAAGTTCCCCACACTTTGTAAGGACTTCAAACCAGGAAATACCAGAAGCAGGTCTGCAGAGGTTCATAGAGACTGACCAAATCCATGCCAGGCTCCCAGGTCTGGACTACTGACCTATGACTTCCAAGTTCATTCTTCTGCTTACACTGGGGGCGGTGCTGGAAGGCTTTGGCTCGGTAACATTTCCTTCCGGGGACTGGCCTGTGCTTTCATTCAGTGGAGGTTCTCAGAAAGTCCGAGCTCTGCAAACCTCCCTCTGCCTCCAGATCATGAAGGAAGTCCGACGGGCACTGTGCAATGCAGCCACAGACGACAGCAAGCTGCTGCTGCTCAGTGCCGTGGGCAGCGTGTTCTGCAGTGGCCTGGACTATTCCTACCTGATCGGCCGGCTCTCCAGTGACCGGAGAAAGGAAAGCACACGGATCGCAGAAGCCATCAGGTGAGTCCAGTTTCTCTTTGAATGAGCGCTTTGGGCGCCTGCCAGTGAGGACCAGATTTAGCAAAGGCAAGGACAGGCTGCTCAGTTAAACTTAAATTTCAAACAATGTGGGATTTTATTTTTAGGATAAGTACATCCTTGACAACATTTAGGACACCAGGACATACCTATGTTTTAAAATTATTTTTGATTTATCTGAAATTTGATTCTTTTTCAATGTCAGGGATCAAACTCAGGGCCTTGTACATGCTAGACAAATGCTCTATCATCCAGCTCTGTTTCTATCTTTGAACTGTGGAGCTGAGCTGGGCAGCCCACATTTTGTCTATGGCCCCAATGGCATGCTTTGCTCTCTGGGCTGCATTGCACTCCCCACCCTCACCCCCTTTTTTATTAAAAAAAAAAGACACACCTATTTTTTTCTCATTAAGGCCTACATTGGCGATGCCCGTAATGTGTTCTGCTCCTGCCTTCTGTCTGATGGTGGGGGTTTTGGGTTGTGTAGACATTTCTGTGTCCTGGACCTGATGTGACTCAAGTACTAGGAAGAAGGTGGAGAACTTGGGGCTATTGTGCATTGGTAGACATTGTGGGTGGGAGTATTAACCCCCTCAAAGTCTGGGGGGGGGCGTTCTTCATGATGACACACAGGGACAACTATTAGTAACCCTTTCAGGACACAGGATAATTATCTCCCCATTTATTTATATGTTGTTGATTTTATGTGTGTGTGTGTGCATATGAATGTGTGTGTAGGTGTATGTGTATATGTGTGGGTACATGGGCGTGCATGTGGAAGCCGGAGGTTAATCTTCACTGTTATTCCTCAGGCCATGTCCACTTTGTTGTTTAAGACAGGGTCTCTCACTGGCCTGGTACTTGCCAAGCAGGCTAAGCTGGCTAACCAGTGAGCCCAGGGCTACATGTCACCAGCACCCCAGCTCTTGGATTACAAGTGCATGCCATCAAGCTCTACTTTAACACATGGGTTCTAAGGCGCAAGCTCAGGTCCTCATGCTTGCAAAGCTGGCACTTTACCTGCTGAGATGCTTGCCAACCCCTCCCCCCCCCCAATTATCTATAACAAAAGCAAATGAACGAACTCTCTGGCCAGGTCACTCAATTACTTGACAGCTGTCAGTCAGTGAACCACTCCAGGAAAGACTTACTTGCTCTTGTGCCTTGCTCAAGGAATCAGAGAAGAGCCATAGCCACTTGGTCTCAAGACCAGGGACATTTACTTCATGTGGGGCCTTAGACCTCAGGATGCACACTGGAGATTCTTCAGGGTCTCCAGTCTCACTGTCCTGTGGTTGAATCACACTAGAGGAGTCTCATGTCATCACCAGGGACTTGGGAGGATACAGGGAATAACATGAAGGTACTCCTTTGTGTGAATGCCGGGTCCAAGTTTGAATGAAGTGTTGCTCAGGAATGCCTGTGTGCTTCTGCATGCAGAATTCTCCCCAGGAAGGGACTAGAAAGCCTGGACCCAGTTCCTGAGAAGGAATCGGGGTGTTGATGTCACTCCCCATTTCCAGGGTGCAGCCGAGCCCTGGCAGTTTGTGTTCTACTTGACCTTGGTTGCATCTTCTCAATGCTGGCTTTGCATGAGTTGAGGAATCAGCAAAGTCACTAGAGTGATTCCCTCTGCATGAATGGGGCCACCAGAGCACACCCCAGAGACCAAAGAGCCTGTCTGTGACTGTAGAAAGCCTGGTTTACTAATCTCAGTGGAGGTGCTTCTGGGATTTCCAGCCCAGGAAACCTTCTAAGATATGGCCCAGTATTCTCCTTCATGGAGACATAGCGACTTAGCACTTAGATCTCTTGTCTCCCCTCAAGAATACAGGCACTTCCTAATCTATTCACTCTAATAGTTTGTAAAAAGAATTTTAATGTACTGGACTTCACAGTCCTGAGATCCTAGATTAGAATGGACTTTAAATGTCATAAGAGCTGCCCTTGAGGTTGAGAAAGTTGATGGTATGGGGCTTAGGCATGACAACAGAGAAAAGAGATGTGACATAAAGACCAGAGGCTGGAGTGAGGCAGAGCACCCAAGAAGGCTGACATAATCATCAGGGGAAAGGAGGCCTTGGGAAGCTCCTGCCTCAGTGCCCCATAGGGGACCAGCACCTGGACTTTGGATTCCTTGTCTCCAGGACGCTACAGAATAAATTTCTGTTGTATTGAGCCATGGTTCAGTACAGTCTTAGGCTTAGTGGAGTGGAGTCAGTACCCGGTCACTAGAATAAAGGACTTGTGGCCAAGTCACCATGGGGCAGGGGAGAACCTGAACAGGGAACCCCTGCCTCACAGTACATTCTGCTTTTCACAAGTGACTTCCCAAATGAGAGAAGCATCTCTCTGGCCAGCCCTCTCTTTGTGTCTCAGATCTATTAAAGCTGCTCATCCTCTGCCTATCCCCCCTGGCCTATTGGGGTCATAAGAGTGACAACCCATGCTCTCTAGAGTCTTGAAGACCAAGTCAGGAGAGAGATTTTAGGGTCAGATGGGGATGAAGACATTGACCATAACGAAGCTGGAGCTGGAATCAGGGGCCTTTCACTTCTCATTTTCCTGGCTAAGTAAAACTAAAGAACCCAAAATGGGGTTGAGGGGATGAGAGATGATGAAAGAGTCAGGGCCACCTCTGGAGAAATGCAAAATGAGACCTGTGCCATGCCAGTGGGCTGGCATGCTCAAGCAGAACAGACGGACTTCCCCAAGATGCCATGGAGGGAAGAGAATTTGCTAGTTTGGGGGCTGGGAGAGGCACACCTAGGAGTGGGGAAAGAGGTATCCTTTGCACCACTGATTCTCAGATCTGACAGCATGGAGAGTCAGGAGGGAGGGAGCGTGTCCCAAGCTCAGATGCCCCAGGAAGTCCTGAGAACTCTCTGTAGTGGGGCAGCATCTCCCTAGGCATGAAGTCACTCAGGGTTCCTTCATATAGCCAGAGAACACCTAACTTGGGTCAAGCAGGAAGTTTCTCCCTGGTATAGACTGAGAAAGCCAGAGAACTCTATTATTACCCATGAGGGAAGAGGTGGTTGGAAGCCAGTGGGGAAAGGATCAAGATGTCAGAAGGCTGAGAGCTCAAAGGAGGGTGGAGAGTGACGCAGACGGCATGCTAAACACATATGAGTGCCCTTGGGTCAGAGAGAGATCCGGGCTCAATTGTCACACCTTGAGGACCCTCCTGCTCCCTCAACTTTGGACTGCTTCCTTGGAACCCACTGTTCAGATGCATGACCAGGCAGCAATGCATTGTTCGGAGAGTCTTCTGTGGTCCTCCAGAGAGGCATCTGAGCAAACTGCGCTGTTGGGTGTTTGGTTCATGCACGAGCCCCATCTCTACTCCTGCGGACTCCTCAGGTGCATTAATAAATTCACGAGCACAACAGCCTCTTATGAAAGTACCTTATTCATAATCCACCAGGGATGAGCTATGGACCCAGAACCATCCCTGATCTCCATGTCCCCTACAGACATCCCTTGCTGTGGTTTCCTAGGTGACCACCTAGTTTGGGCAGTACTCCCCGACCCCTCTCTACTTTTGTAAAGAGCACACACATAGGAATACACACATAGGAATGGTGCTCATTTCCTTCATGCAGATGTTAGGGGAGGGGGATAGCAGATGTGGGGAGAACTCAGGGTGCTCATCAGCCTGTATTAGGACCACCCTGAGAGATAGGCAACCTCACCTGTGCTGTATACAGGTGACACAACGTCGTGTGCAGCATGGTATCCAGGAAGAGTCACACTTACCTCTGCCTTGGCTAATGGTACAGCCTTAGACACACAGTTCCTCTCACCAAGCCTATAGATGCACCTAGAAAATGGGAGTTATCTGCATTCTAGTTCTAGCCTTTCTGATGAGTTGCTAGGATGGAAGGTGCTCATATACAACCCTGTGCAGACTGCTCATGGGACACATTAAATGCTTAGAATATATGTAAAAAATTCTACCTTTGTGGGCTAGAGATATAGCTCAGTTGGTAAAGTGTTTGCCATGCACTCAGAACCCATATTAAAAAAAAAAAAAACAGGGTGTGATGATGTTTGTGTACTTGCGGTAGGGGTGGGCAGAGACGGATAGGTCTCTAGAGCTTGCTGGCCAGCTAGCCTAGCCTACTTGGTTGATTCCAGACCAGTGTGACTGTAGGGTAGACTACTGGGGATTCCTTTGGGGCCTTAGATGACAGTTGCCATGTGTGCTTGGTGCTCACAGACCCTGGAATGCCTGACATGGCTCTGGCTGTCCTGATTCTGGTTAAAGGGAATGGGCACCTGGGTCTCAGGGAAATGGTAGTTGCTCCAGGTGAAACAGAGATGTCTCCAGGGGCAGCATTTTGCTTGAGTCTCCTAACGGCTAGGAGAATGGACCACAAACCACCATGAATCAGATGAGAGCTATATACGGAAACATAGGTCTGATCACAGCAGTCTAATTCATTATTCCTCGTGTGTTGGGGATGTTCTACTCTTGTTAATTCTCATTTAGCTCTATGGGTGTCTGGCATTGGCCTTCCCATCTTACAGAGGGGCAAGTCTGACCGTTAGTGAGGGATAGAGTTGAGATTTGACCCCAAAACTGTCTCCTTTGATGTTCCATGCAATGTCAGACATCCCATTTCCTTGGTCAGGCTCTAGACACAGGGCTTGGGCTGAACACAGGAATCTGCAAAAGGTCAGAGTCACTCTCAGGGTCTTGGACACTGAAGAAAATAGAGAGCAGTCCTCTGAGCCCAGCCCTGCCACTGAAGTGGGATCAGATATCTGAGCATCGGGTCTGTAATGCAATATCCTGTTTGCTGTTTAGCTTCTGCGTCCTTGGGGCCCCTTCGATAGCGATCTTATGCCAGAGGTGAGAAAAGAAGGATAGGAGAGTCCCATAAAGCACATTTCTATCAGAGAAATGAAATGGGAGCAGCTGGTGGTAAAAGGCCAGGGCTGTATGCGTTTCAAACCCATCACTTTCTCCAGGTTTCCTACTAGTCTTGTACAGAGCAAAAGTCTCTGGGTCCTGAGATGGAAACCTCTGGAAGAGGTGAAGGGTTCAGTAGGTTCCTGAATTGTCATCATGTGAGGTATGAGAGCATCAGCAAGGCCTACCTAAAGCCCACAGCATGGAGGCTAATTTAATAGTCATGGACTCTGTAGCTGAGAGCATCTAACAAATGCATGGTAGTGTATAGAAGGGCTGTCCTGATGTCTTCAGTATCCTCAGAGGGAGTGTATACTGAGAGGAAGGTGTGGCTTGAGTGGTCTGAAAGTCTTCCCATGTCTCATATACTAGATTTTGGAATTGTACAAAAGTTCTTAGAAATGGGATATTTGATCCAAAAAATTACCCAACCCTTGGCTTCCTTAGACTGTCCATCAAAGTCTCATATCCTTAATAGACTCAGATTGCATTAATAGAAATAATCCAGTGATGTAACCTAAAACCCAACCATGAGGGCAGGATGGGAACCCAGGAGGATGGCCACTGCAAACCCAGTCATCAGAGGGTGGTGGTACTGGGATTTTTCTCTTTGAAGCAGGGCTAATAGTGACCATGGTGAGTCTGTCATGTCAGACAATGTGATGTGCAATCTTGGGTCAAAGCTGATCACTCCCTAATGATTTACATAGACATTAAGGTCTCCCCACCTTAGCAGAATATAAAACAATCTTTCTTACAGAAGAATCAAATTCCAACGTATTGCTGTTGTACTCGCATCTTTTGATAAGTGTTAGGAAGGGAAAATATTGTCAACAGAAGATATTGACTCAGCTCCATGAGTGTATTAGTTCAGCATTAGCTGATATAACAAACTCCCATTGTATAATGGCTCAGCAGAAGCAGAAATTTACTTCTTGTTCACAGAAAAGTAAGTAACTGTGCCATCCATTTAAAGGCTGTTCTCCAAGCATGAATCCAGACCCTTCCATTTGGTGTTATCCCTGCCTATCACATCCACTTAGATGGCTGGGCTTGGAGATATTCATGGTGGGAGGCTTTGTTCACTTGGAAGAGGTATATGGAGTCTACACTCATGGCCACAGCCAGCTACAAAGAAGACTGAGAAATGCAGTCTATTAGTAGAGCAGGAAGAAAAAGGAACAGAGGCAGTCTTTGTGCCCCTTTTGGGAGACAGTGTATTTCTTCAGTGGCTGTTCATGGGTTCTAATTTCAACACTGATGGAAGCCAGACATTATCCAAGGCAGGTCTGTGAGTGTCCTTGGGGGCTAAAGGGGAAGAAGGATTCAAAAAAGCAATTGCACTCTATCAGTAGGGTAATTGCAAATTATGATGTAGCCTGTGGACATGCACAGGGTCAAGAGTGGCAAGAGAGAAGCCCAGCGAGGTAAGCCAGGGCAGACCAAAGTCGTGGGTGTTTGGATTCTGTTCTTGTAACTTTTTGGTAGTTCCCAGTCTTCCATCTAAGAATGATGAATGCTAGCTTAACTAGACATCTCATAACTTCCCTCCATGCACAGATGAACTTTAACATTTTATAGATCTTTCACACCAACTAGAGGAAAGGCAAAAAAACATTCCCAGGCAAAATAAGTCATTTCTAGGGCCTGAGAGATGATTTAGCAATAAGGAGTGCTTTCAGCTCCTCTAGAAGATCTGAGTTCCATTCCCAACTGCCATGTGAGGCAACTCATGACCATTGTAACTACAGTCCCATGGGATCTGATGCCCTCTTCTGGCCTCCATAGGTACCTGCACCCACATCTCACACACACACACACACACACACACACACACACACACACACACACACACGAACTAATTCTGGTGGCCCTGTTTGATAGGTAAAGACACATACTATAACCTTGATGAATGCAGAATGATGTCAGGCAGCATAAACATCACCGTATTTTCTAGCTTTGAGTCTAGAAGCTTCCTGATGGAAGCCTAGCATCCTACCCCAGTTTCAATTAAAGCCATCCTAACACTAGACTCTCATAAGTACTGTAGAACCAACCTTGATGACTCTGGCATCCATGCAGGTAATTCATAACTAGAACATCCCAGGATTGAAAGAAATCTTTGGTGTCCCTAGGCCCTGCCCATGTCTACCATTTAAAGCTTAAATTCTATCTTCAGCATCACTCAAAGTGATCATCAAGCTAAAAAGAGAATGCCTCTAGTGAAGTTATTCCCTACAAGCCATCACATCTTGGTCAGTGATGTTAGAACATTTACTCTCCCTTTGAGATGGAATTGCCCCTGAGGGATACTCCTGAAGGACACCTCTTTTTTGGTTCTTTTGTGGCATTCTGCTTATCTTCCTTTAAATATACAATCTTGTCAATATTTAGGGTGCCCATAGAATGTACTGCCCAGGTCATAGTTTTTGAGAGTAGATGGGAAGTGAAGAGAAATGAGAGCATACCAGGCATAGACTAGGCCACCAGTGTGCTTAGCCACACCATTCATCTGTTCTGAGAATCTGGCAGCCCTGTGGTTCTACATGTATGTTGTGTGGCCTCTGGCTGGGCTTCACTTGGTTCTGATGACCAGGATTTGTGCCACGGCACCTGAATTGGGCATATCCAGAGGCCAGCAAATGCAAGCCATTAGTTAAAGAGGCTGTTCTCTTTCTCCAGAGACTTCGTGAAGGCCTTTATCCAGTTTAAGAAGCCCATCGTGGTAGCCATCAATGGGCCAGCACTGGGCCTGGGAGCATCCATTCTACCCCTCTGTGACATCGTATGGGCCAGTGAGAAGGCCTGGTTTCAGACACCATATGCTACTATCCGCCTCACACCTGCTGGCTGTTCCTCCTACACCTTCCCCCAGATCCTGGGTGTGGCGCTGGTAAGCCTCCTATTTCCTACATAAATCTTCCATCTGGGATGCATGTGCCTGGGTCTCAGCAGGACCCTTTTCCTGGCGTTAGAATATGGCAATGTCCTATGAGTGAAACCCAGGTATCCATTAGGCCTGAGGAATCTGCTCTGGCATCCTCTGCTGTCCCAGAATTGCTATGACTGAAGCCAGGCTGTTCTCAAACCAGACCAATAGGTCTTCGTGCTATTGGTGTCTGATGGAGTAGCTGAGCTGAGACGACAATGATAATGTCTATTGTTTATCTACTGTGTGCCAGGCACCATGCCCACAGTGTCCCCTTCCTTTCTCACCACACTCTGGTAATGCTGTGTCTTTGGGAGAGCTGAGTGCTGTAGCCAACAGCCAGAACTCTCAGAGTGTAAGCAACAGCTGCCCTCTGACTCCAGCAAATGTGCAAGAACTGTCCATATTGACCAGACAGCTTCTGTCCAGTAGATCTATCACCCTTTCCAGTGATGTAGGGTCATCACCCCAGAGAGTCTTCTAGGCCAGGCTCACTAGAGTATCCTCTGTTCATTCACACATCATGTGGCCACACCCCCACGCAAGGGAGGCAGGAAGTGCAGTTCAGCCATGCATCCCTGCAAGAAGACTGAAAGACTGAGTAGTGGCAAAGCTGTCTCCACCCCTGTGAAAATGTGGAGATTTCCATAATGTAGATGCAGCAGTGAGATCAGAGAAGCAAAGGGATGGTCACATGACTAGGTTGGGCAGCTAGCAGCGCTGGTCCAGGAAAGCCATGGAGTCCACTATGGGTGGTAGCAGGACAAGTCTAGACTGGACACACAGCAGTGGCAACAAGACATAGAAGGGCTTCCCTGTTGGGGCCATACACAGGGCCATGAGGAGGACAGTTTGTTGTTACCAGTGAACATGTGTGGCAGACCAAGGCTCTGATGGGAGCTGTCTAAAGCTGTGCAGTGGGCTGTGGGATTTGCTCTGTTGGTCAAGGGCTTGCCACACAAACCTGAGGACCTGAGTTCAGTTCCCAGAACCCACATAAAAAAATCTGGGCACAGTGGCCAATGCTTGTCATCTCAGCACAGGGAAGACAGACATGGGTGGGTCCCTGTGGTTTGCTAGTCAAGCTAGCCTAGACTGTCTGGTGTGTTCTCTGCCAGTGTGAGACACCCATCTCAGAAAGCAAGGTGGATGACACCTGAGGAATGATATCTGAGGTTATCCTCTGACCTGCAGACACACACACACACACACACACACACACACACACACACACACACACTCTAAAATAAATAAACCATGTGGTACAATAGTGGTCCTAGGGTTTGGATCCCCAGGATTTACTGCACGCCTTGTCCTTTCAGCCCAGCATGTCATAAAGCAGAACTACAAAGGAGTGAGTCTCAGGTGAGCACAGTCAGGACCAGGGCTGGGGGTTCAGAGAGTGCAGCTGGCCCAGACAGGTTGATGGAGGTGACCTCCACATGCAAGGTGGTGGGAAGAAGGTGGCATAGGTGGGCAGGCTGACCAGGACCATGCGCTGCGCCCATCATGGACAATGCCGGGACTTCAGCTGTTATGTAGGTTTCAAAGAGGCCTGCTTAATGACTACAGGGGGTACCCCACTAGCAGGTGGTGTAGGCCATGGGAGAACCCATGGCCTGAGTGACAAGGACAGCCCTATAGCTCTAGAGCTGAGAGTACACTGTCCAGTGCTCTATCACTTGGGTCTCTTGCTAACTGTTTTAGTTTGGAAACAGATTCCAGGGAACTTCTTGAATACATTTATTAAATAGTCACCTTGAAGCAAGTCCCGGTTTTCCCAAGGCAGCCTGCACACTAGACAACTCCCATGGCTCCCAACCATCCAGGTGCTCTGGAATCCCTGGGAAGAGGGCAGAGCAAAGAACTTTACAGTTTCACAATTTCTTCCATTTTTCTCTTTTTGTGCCCCGTCTCCTGTCAATTCCACAGTGTGGAGGTGTCCCGGCCTGCTTTAGTCCTTGAAAGGCTGCCTTGGTCAACACAGTGAGATCCTGACTAACAGGGTCTCTTTGGCGTCCTTTGTGTTCTTCCTTGCTCCTTTCAAAACCGATCACACCAGCAGTAATGAAAATAGTGTCTCTTCATCACCTCTGCACCATATGCCAGGTGCCGTTGCAGCCCCGTCTCCATTAATCCAGCCATAGCTGGGAGCCCAGAGCCATAGAGGAGAGCCTGTGAGGTTAAGTGACTTGCCCAGAGTCTGAGTAGGGACCAAACATTATGTTGATGTTTTCAAAGGTCTAGCATGTGTCATCTGTCCTCACTGGTCTTTGTCAGTGGCTCCCTGGCCTCGCCAGCTGCCTTGGGCTTCTGGATAACACCCATGTTTCTTTTCAAAGAGCACTGGAAGAAAGCTGTTGGAGGTGACTGAGAGACTCCCATGCATTCAGAAGCCCACATGCCTTGCATCTACCGTGGGTTAGGTACAGGCATGTGTGCGTCCATGTTCATAGCTAGATGCCACTTTTCCCAGCTTCCTTCGAGGACATGGAAGATGTCCATTCTGTTCCCAGTGAGCTCCTATTTCTCAGCTTGGCCTGATTGAGGCATCACTTTTGTGTGGAGTAGTCCAACAGGTGGGACCTGGAAGCTGTGTGGACTCGAACACTGTAGGATGTCTCAGGTGGCTCTCAGCCTCACTGGCTGTGGCATGGAGCTGGGAGGTCACTTTACTACTGGCATCAGCCACATGCTCCCACTCATGTCAGTTTCTGTCCAGTCGGTTCCTTCTCGATTTTATGGCCATCAACATGAAGCCATGTTGGCTTCATCTCTTCCTTCCCACCTCCAGTCTTTTCTGTGACTCTAAACATGGACTGAAGGCCACGTGTTCTCAGCCGAGTTCTGTGTGGTTCCTTTTGTTCTTTCCTGGAGAAGGAGAGTGAGACAGTCGCACCAGGGTCCCGTAGACCCCTTCAAGGGTACACTTTGCCTCCAGTGACTGAATCCATGTGCCAAGCACCCCATTTCTTAAAGGTTCACCACTTCCCCCAAAGAGTCAAGCCAAAGACCAATCCTTACACTCTGGGGAACACTTAAGCCCCTATAGCACTGTGTATGGTAGCCACCAATTTCAAAGCAGAGGGAAATCTTTTGAGGAGTGGGGTACAGAGGTAGCCCAGCCAAGGAGGGTGTGTTCTACCCCTCATAACTACGTAGTGCCTGTGCCCCAAGCCACTGGATGATGTTTCTCCACCCTGGTGTTCCCATCTTTGGGTTCCTAATGCTGCTGATACTTTTAATTGACTTATTATTTTTAGAACTTAATGATTCTTCTAAGAGTCTTACTCTCCCTCATTCCATCTCTTTCCCCTCCTGCTCTGTCTCCATCCCTTCCTTCTTCCCTCATAAACTAATTTCTCTCCTGAGAAGAAGAACTTGTCTTGCTGTCTTAGCTGGAAAGTGTTAACATGTAGGTAGATCACCCCCTCCCTCCTAGACCATGGCAGGGCCAGGCTATTAGCATTGAAATGAACCTCAAAGGCTGTGCATACCCACCCAAGGGTCAGCTACTGCAGGGAAGTACTGCTGGGTACTCATGGAGCTTCAGTAAATCCATTGGCTTCTTTTGACACTTTAATGAAAGCTGTGACAGGTGTTTGTATGCATTTCACACAGTGTATCTGACCCTAGGTTGTGAATCCTGCCTCAGAGAGCGGAGGCACTCTTGCTCAGCTGTTCCAGGGCTTCCTAAGGGACATAGGCAGAGCTCGGTGCCCCCAGCTCTCTCTCCTGCCTTTGTTCTTTCAGGCCAATGAAATGCTGTTCTGTGGGCGGAAACTCACTGCCCAGGAGGCATGCAGCCGGGGTCTTGTGTCCCAGGTCTTCTGGCCCACGACATTCAGTCAGGAGGTCATGCTGCGGGTGAAGGAGATGGCATCCTGCAGTGCTGTGGTGAGTCCCTGTTGTGTGTGTACTGTCCTTATAAATAGACGTGTGTGTGTGTGTGTGTGTGTGTGTGTGTGTGTGTGTGTGTGAGTGTGTGTGAATTCAGGTGGAGTCCTGAGGCCAACTTGGAGTCCTTTCCTAAGTTATCTCTTCCTTTTTTGAGACAGGGTCTCTCACAAATCCCAAAGCTTGCCAGTTTGGCTAGACTGTCTGGCCAGTGAGCCCCAGGGAATCCTCCTGCCTCCACACCCCCACTGCTGGGATTGTAAGTGTGCACCACCAGACCCAGCATTTTCCGTGAGTTCTGGGAAATCACACTCAGGTCCTCATGCTTATGTGACAACTTGAGCCATCCTTGTAGTCCCCTAGGAGACCTACAGAGTCATCGAGAGGTTTTCTGCAGTGTGGGATCTACTGCCTCTTGGTACCAAGAGTCCAACTTATTAGAGGAAGATGCCGAGGATATTGTATATTCTTATCCATGACCAGTGGGAAGAGGCTCATGGGGGAGATTTATTACTGAGAAGCAAGCATTGCGTTAAGAGAAAGCAGCCCTGAGCACTCACAGAAGCACCAAGCTAAAGCCTCTGAAGAAAGGGAAAGCCCAGGGCAGTACAGGACAAGGGATGGAGAGAGCAGAGCACACTGCCACTATGTTTTATATCTTCTGTCCAGCCGAGTGCTTGACACATCTAAATGTCACTCGTTGACTCCAGAGATGTGCTAAAGAAGGGATGGACCACACCTCCACGGAGGTGCCAGGTTTTAATTAAATGTGGATGTTAATTTCATGACAGAGACTCTGAACATAAGAGGAGACTCGAGCCTCAGGGCCAGTTCCTGAGTGAGACGTGACACTCAAGGCTGAGGTCCTACACTCTGTCCTTAAGAAATGGGAGTGCAGGGCTGGGTCTGTGGGCCACATCCCTGCATCACATGCCTTCTGCCTCCCCAAACATCCCACCTAGATGTCCAGATTCTGTTGACATGGACATCTACTCAGCCTCTTCTCCTCAGCCATTTATTGGACACCTACTCTGTGTGTGTGTGTGTGTGTGTGTGTGTGTGTGTGTGTGTGTGTGTGTGTGCACCCTAACAGTAGTGCAGCTCATGATGGTAACAATGATCTCCATTGGAATATGGACCATGTGCCTTGTTGATCTGAACTAATGACTGGGGTTATTTACTTATCCCTTTCCCTAAGATTCTCCCACTTTCAGCTCTGAAAATCTTGCCAGGTAACCATATACTCCCAAGTAAACAGGCATGCTTAACCACCTGAGGGCCATTTTCTCAGAGAGGTAGGGGGAGAGCTCCAACAGAGGAAACAGCAAGGGTATGGGAGGCAGGAGGCAGGAAATCCAGAAGTCCGTATGCATCTAAGCAATGACTGCGGCCAGTTTGCCCAGGGGATGCAGGAGGCAGGCCTGAGCTGCAGTGGGGTATGATCTGCACTCTGGGCAAGGGGAGGCCCCCAGATAAAGCCGCTATTGAAAGGACACCTGAGGGGACCAGTAGGAGAGGCCCACACAGTAGAAACCCCTGCAGCTGCACTATAGACCCAGGAACTTTAGGTGCCTTCCTGAGAAAGGACTCTGCAGCAAAGTGAAACCTGCAGCCTCTTAGGAAAAGATTCCAGGAGGAGAGGTGCTCGGGGTCTCCACTCTACTCCTACCTCCATGCTGGAGTGTAAGGTCCTTCCAGACAGCTGGCACCTGGGAGTGTGCCCCTTGCTTTGTCTGTTTTAAAGTACTTAGAACAAGGAGAATCTGAACCTTGACCCTTGCGAAGACAATATCATGGTCTGATGATTGAGACTCCTTGTGTACCACTGTTGAACGATCCAGGACCTTCATCTACAATGGGGGTAAAGATGTGAACTACCTTCAATTAAGAGACATGAAAGAGATGGGGGGGCAATACTTCATAGAGCCTAATAATCATGGTTTGGTTATTAATAATATGATTATTATTGCTTAGTACTGTGATTACTACCCCTCATTACTCTAGTATCAGTGTGCTTGTTGGCATTACTCCTTATTCCCATCTTACTATATCATTGCTGGTTGGTAGTATAGGTATTATGTTAGTTGCTATGATTATTATTGCTCATTACCACAACTAATACAGTGCTTGCTGAAAATCATTTCTACAATTTATGCAGTTATTATTCACTGCCATAATTATTACGGATAACAACCATTATTATGGAGATAACTACTGTAGTTCTTGTTACCCAATACTACAATGTTACCCAATACTACTGTTGTTACTGCTAAGCCTCACAGAGGTGTGACTGTACTTGCATCCTGTTCACAGTGACCATTTGGTTGGGTGTTCTTTTTCCTGACAGGTCATACAAATGACTCCATTCATGTTATGGGGTGGGGTCAAAACAATATTTTGCAAACTTTGTCATGAAACCCATAGAAAAATAGCATGAAGAGATTGTGGACACAGCTCCATGAGTAAAGTACTTGTGCAAGCATGGAGATCTGTGATTGATACTCCAGAAACTATATGTATATGTACTGTATGTATATGTAGTATGTGTAAGTATCTACAGATGCACCAGTGCTGAGGAGGCAAAGACAGGCAGATTCATGAGCTCACCAGCTATCCAGTCTACCTAGTTTGTAAGTACTAGATTCAGTGAGAGAACCTGTCTCATAAAATAAATGAACGGTTGAAGAAGATGTTGTTGATCTTAGCCTTCTACACATATGCACACTATTACCCCCCCCACACACATGGAAATGGTACTGATTGTATGTCACCTTTGGATAAAAGGCAAGGCTCCTGTGGCCTGAGTACCATACCTCTCTCCCCAAGTCATCCTGTGGGTAGAGGGCTCAACACCTTAACCACTGGAGGCCATTTAGGACAGTGTTAGTAAACAGACCCGATGACCCATGCTCAAGACGAATCCCCTCCCTGGCCGTTGACACCACAAGGCTATAGACACAGACCTCAGCCCCAGGCTGGCTGACCCAACATGTGTGTTTCCTTGCAGGTTTTAGAGGAGTCCAAATGCCTGGTCCGAAGCTTCCTCAAGTCAGTGCTGGAAGACGTTAATGAGAAGGAATGCCTCATGCTGAAGCAGCTCTGGAGCTCATCCAAAGGCCTGGACTCCCTCTTCAGCTACCTGCAGGACAAAATCTATGAAGTCTGAAGGCCCCAGCCTGGGAGCCCCATTGCTCCAGGGTACCCGACTTCCAGCTGGGCCCTGTGTTTCTGCCATCGGAGCCCAGGGTCTACCCTAGCCAAGAGTTTGTCAGGGTGTGTCTTTACACCTAGGGTTGTGTCCATTCCTCGTGTCCTTTGGTTGTTTCTCATTGGTTTGATTTTGTGTAATGGTGGGAAATGCAGTACCCTTGGCCTCCCCATGTCCCTATCTCAGCCAGCCCTAGATCTTTCCAGGGTTACAGCTTCCCAGGGCTCTGCCGGGCACTGCTGACCTTCCCCACCAGCTGAAATGCTCCACCACCATGGTCCAGAAGGGGAAGACCAACCTCCCCCATCCTCCTGACTCAGGCTGTGTCTACACAGTGCCTCCAACTTGAGATGAGGCCATCACGGTTCTCTGATGAAATGATCTGGGACCAGGGGACAGTCATCTTAGGGAATCACAGACCAACAAGCACGCGACTAACACGTGACTATGTAGGCCCCGTAGGCCCGGCTTCAGTCTCCTCTCCAATGCAACGCAATGCGGTGTGACTCTTAGGGCTTGGTCTTAAAACCCAGCTGAGTGATTTACAAACCCAGATATTGTACATTTAGAAATGTTTTGTTAAATATATATTTTTAAAACAATGTAAGTGGAAATTCTGATAATTTATGTGTATTATATGTAAAGCTAGTTTTGCAAAAACATGAATTACTAGGAAATTTTTTTCTGTATTGGGATTTATTTTATTTATTTATTTTTGTTTATATATTATGAAGTCTATTGTTCACACAGATCTTATTTTCATACTACCCTGGACCAAATACTATTCAAGGTTCATGCCGTTTGGTGCACTCCCACAATGAGCCATGTGGAAAGTTCAGAGATGAGAATGGAAGACGTTTTGTGGATTTAAAAGGAACAACGCTGTGTCAGATCCTCTCCATACCACTCTTAGAACATGATGCCAGTTCTCCAGTCTTGTTTTTAGGACAAGTCATGGTGGGTTTTTCTCTGTCACTCACTGTCGTTAAGGAGAATTGAGGACTCTTGTCACCCCAAAGGGTCTCAAAGCAGGACCCCGTCCTTAAATGTGTGATATTAAGAAAGGATAGGGTGCAGTCCTATTTCAGGATGAAATATTCCCTAGGGTGAGGTATTCGTTCGTTCTGAGATAGAGGAATGGGCTTGGATTTCCGAGATCTTTCTTCAATATGGATGTTAATGTCTTGGTTAACCTTCTGGGAGTGTTGAGAAAGAAAACTCAGTCTCAGGAGTTTCTGTAGGGTCCACACCATTTTACTTCCAGAAGCCTGAACAATGAATCTTTTTTTTTTTTTTCTAGCTGGGAGAATACAAGGGAGCAGTATCCAGCATGGAGGTCTCCTTGCCTCAATGGCCCTGGGCTATTGGAGGCCTCCAGTAGCTGTGTTTGTGTGATCCAACTCAAGTCCCTGGGTCTGCATGGGTGGACTTTGGGTTTGAGTTTATGAAAAGTCAGGAAATGGAAGGGACCCATTATGCTTGGCGCCTCAAACCTATTTGAGATCATGTGCCCAGAGAAAATTAGACCGTCAGGGTGCCTGGATAGTTCTAGATGTGTTCCAACCTTGACCTCTGTTCTTTCTCTTCATTCCCTCTGAGTTCCCAGTCTTTCTTGAAAAGCCCTTCCTTGGGGAACATGGGAGGCAGCACTGAGTTGGCACAGCTTGTGGAGGGGAGGTGGGCTGCAAAGAGGGAAAGCTGGTTTTCTGGCTGCACTTGATGGGAATGGCTACCCCAGTCACAAGTGGAAGGAGTGTGTGGCCTTGGCTTTGAATGACACAGGTAGCTGAATATTTGTATGAGAACTGGTGAAGTGGCCCTCTAAACAGTGGTTCCCACATGGACTTGGCCTTGTGAGCCTTAGTATGGCCTTTCACACTATAGAAAGCGTTAGAGGTTAGAAGGGTTCAGGAAGAAAGAAACTTCACTTCTGCATTCTCTCTCAGCCTGTGCCACCTTGGCCATGAGGAGCCTGGAGGTACAGCCGCCTTGGCTATGTTCAGTCATAGGAAAATGGAACTGAAGCCTGTGGCTCCCTGGTGTCCTGGTAGAGCACTGTAGGAGCCGTAGACTTGGGTGTAGAGAGTTCATACAGGAGAACACCTGACTCTACCTGGCGCCTGTTGTTGAAACATTCCCATTAGATGAGTTCCATGTGCACTTCCTCCAAACTCCTAAGGTAGCCCTTGTTCTTGTACATGTCTCCAAGACTCTTCACTATTGCTGCCTCCCCTATAGGACCCGCCCCCTGTGCTTTCTCATCAAGCCAGCTTTGTCCGTAGGGAGGCAACGGGTCAGGATTCTTCCTGGAAATGGAAGGGGGTGTTTAGAAATTCCCGTTAATCAGTGTCCATCTCTGAGCCCTGTTGATACAATCAGAATTGCTTCAGTGTTAGATCTTTGATGAGCACCAAACCTCTGAATGTGTCAAGAACCTGTGATGACTGAGGTAGACATGGGACTATTTCCAAGGTGGAATTCACACTGCTAGTTTTAAAAGACTGTGTTTTGTCTGTTTGCAAAAAGTCCTTTCAATAAGATAGTTCTGCTACCTGGGCACACATCATTTAGTCAGTCTGCTGCAGGGCTGGCTGAACCACTGGAATGGCTGTGTTTCAAGGTAGCTGTTGGGGTAGTGTATAGTTGAAATGCAGCTGACCTCCAGCATATGGAGCTGGGGTGGAGGGGACCAGCCCTGTGGTTGTGTTCCGATTATCCTAAAAGCTTTATAGAGGGAGGGTGCTGGCTTCCATCTTCTATCTTGTACCCCAGTGTCCTCTCTCTGCCCGTGAGGTCCTCCTGCTTGTCCCTTTACCTCCCTTGTTATTTTCCCATGGCGTCCTTTCCTAGGGCCCAAGTAAGTCTTTAAGGAATTGTAGATGGTCTTGGAAGGCCCAACTCAGAGTTCCTTTCAATTTGGAATGACAGCTGTGGGTGAGAAGTAAAGAGTGCCACTTCTGAGTCAAGGTCCCTTCTAGCAAGCCACTCAGGACTCCCCGTGTCTGCCATAATGTTGGTGATGGCAACTTCTGGCACGATGATATGACACTGCTGGAGTTAGATGCTTTGATCCTGAGGGACTTCTGAAGATTGTGGTTGAGATGGCCAGACCACCAGAGCATGTGGAAGCCACCTTGTAATGTGGATATTCTTCTATTTAGGTGACCCTTTCCTGCTTAGAAATAAAGTCTGAGGGGAAACACGTATATGCCGAGAATGAAGTAACTACATGAAGGAAGCTTAGAAACGACTTAAAATATTATTCTTGGGCATAGAGCAAACTCAGAATTGTCCTCTCAGAAGCGTGAAAAGATGAGTTGCCCATGTGATGTTCGATATGAGGATGGGAAAATAATCACAGTAGACTTTGAACAATGCAGTTTTATCTCTGAATCCCTCTTTTACAAATAGCCTCACTGAATGCTGAACTATATCCCCCCACTACTAACTGCTGATTTCAAAAATCTCTTTAGAAGTTTGTAATTTCTTTTAAATTTGTATTTTAGTCCCATTCACACACTTTTTCAATCTAGTTTCTATAGAAGTCTTTTTTTTTTTAAATAGAAACATCCTCAAATCTTCCTATGGAACATTTAGAAGGAAGGCTTGCTTCTCTCCTGTGTTTCTGTATTAAGATACTTAGATTTGTTGTATATATGAGTCAAGATGCCCTCACTAATATACACAGTATTTAAGACTCCAAATGAGATTTCTTAAGTATATTATTTTATTCTCTGTAAATGGTTTTGTAAACTCTTGGAAATCTACACTTTTTGCCTTTGCAGATACATCTTTGGGGGCTTGTCTTGCATGTGTGTTTTTTGTTGTTATTGTAGCTAAGTGCCGCTTAGTTCTTTCTGCGGGTTTTTGTTGAAATGCTTAGACTTTAATACAGTATATATATTTTCAGAATATAAACTTTTATATTTCTGTGGTAAATTAGGACATGCGTTTTAGGCAATCTTTTCCATTAATATCACTTCTTCCTTCAAAACAATATATCACATGCTGGTTTGGTGCCAATTTTTTTTAATCAAATGGTCTTACATCATTAAGAAATCCAGTCAATTTTCTTTTTTCTAGAAGTCATCGCATTTGAAATCTAATTTGAAAATTACTGAATTTGTGGAATAAGCCTTACCATTAGGTTCAATAATCCTTCTGACCTTCAAAACTATGTGAGTAGTTCAAGCCCTTCCTCCCCCATAAATTCTCACTGTGTGGCAGTTGACGGAGTTGTGAACAGAGCCTTAAGGTTGTTGCAAAAAAATAAATAAGTAAGTAAAAGGATAATACGGGTTGTTTCCTCCATGTAAGCCATGTTGGTGGGCTCAGTGCAGTCTGTCAGTAGCTCGTGGCTGATCTGAAGAGAGTGGTGGAGCTGATGGCGGCAGGGACCAGGTGGATTCCCTGGTGAATGTCTTTGGCTGGTAAGACTGGACCCAGGACAGGTTCTCTGAACCACTTTCATTCTAGTCACATGGTTCAGAGATAGTGACAAGGAGGGCTGCTGATTCATCATTTGTTCTAAACAAATGACCTTTCCTGCTTCTGACCCTGGTGGGGACCCCAGGTTCCTTGTGGGTGACCTGAAAAATGTCCAGGGTAGCTGAAGTCAGCACTCTCTGAGAGATGTTAACAAAGTTTACGTAAGAGTCTTACTGTGTAGACAATCTGGAGTCAGTTTTTGTTCCATCATTGGTATTGCCATGTGTCCTTGGTGTTTCTGTGAGGAATTGTGTGTCAAGCCATACTAGACTGGAGTTCAGCAGGAGGGACGTACTGAAGATGCAGAGCATGTGCAGCAGGCCAGCTGGTCTATCCAGGCCTGATTCAGTGGCACAGAAATCACAGCTTTTATCAGCAGTGGGCCCTGTGTATCTTGGAATCTAATAGAGTTAATTCTCAAAAATTAAATTACATTTTTTTGGTAGGTGATACTCCAGCCATCACCAGCTGATTCTCCATATCAACCCTTGAAATAGGATCTTGAGTTCAGAGCTGTGTGGCTAAGCATGTGATCCTTCTCTAGGAAGTGTCCAAAGTCACCTTCTTAGCTATTAGGATTGAGATTGGCATGTGCCCATGTGTCAGTCAGAAGACCTGACATCTAGGGTTAAGATTCAGCCTAGTATCTCTGGGTTGGCCTCACCTCTTTGTCCCAACATCTAGTCTGATGCTAGAGCTTGTTAAGTTGACTCTGGGAAGTTCAGAGGGTGTAGAGTTTTCCATCTAGTATTTAATTTGCCATTGTGCCATTAGTTCCAGCTTGAAGTTATTTTCTAATGTCTATATTAACAAGATTGTAAAAATAATTGCCTTTCATAAAACCAAGGACCAAAGAATTCCATTATTCCAACCAAGCATGGGTTTCATATACTGTAGGCACATCTGGGTCCAGATGTGTGAGCTTCATGGCACAAAGGAACCCTTGGTTCCCCCAAACTCGTGCTCCCCCTGACTGGCCATGCAGAGAAGTTGAATATCTTGTTGAAAAGGTTCTGAAGGAGAGTTTCTGAGATTGGAACTTAGTATCTCTGGTGGGTGTTTCTGCTGTATAGTCTCAAGTTTTTATTTATCCCATTACAAAGAGGAGCTCCGGGTTCCCACCAGGTGTCTGACCACTGTAGACTCTTCCATCTGCTTGTGGGCCTCCAGCTGAAGTTTTGCAGCCAGGTCTCCAGGGATATATCCTGTGACTGCCAGATGTCCATCTCTTTAGTTCCTCATCAAGCCATTCCACTTCCTGCTTGGTAGAGCAGGAATTTTCCTCAGTGCCCCCACCAGGGGATGCCCCATTCTCATTCATGATGATGTCATTGACTTCTTAACTAATCCAGAGATGACCGATGTTAAAGAAGTGCTATTCTATTGGTAAGGCTTATTACCAAACTTCTGATAATGATAATGAAGCAGGCTACCAAAAACGTATCCAGCTCACCCTAGGAGTGTTTGGGTTTGATCATGGATGTAGCATACACACCAAAATCCATGGATACCTTTGCAGGCTAGGTTACTAGTATTCTTTTGCCAGATTTTCACAGGAGAGTCTTTAGTTCTGGATACTTGTAAGTATGAGTCCTTCATAGAGTTATATGCAGGTATAGCTGGCCCATTCTCCATGTTGTAAATATTTTCCCCAAACTGGGTGCAGTACTGAGGGTAATAATCTTCTGATTTATCAAATGCTGACTGTCTGGAGCAAATCGTCCACTCTTTGTGAATGGTCCTGTAACGTATATGAACATATTTCTGGGTGCCTTAGAAGTTGTATTTTTCATGTGTGCTAATATGCAGTATTTATACATTGTGAGAAGCTGCTTTGAATAAAAAGATTGAAACTTCGTCTCCATTTGTTTGTGTCCCTCCCACCTACTCCTACCCCTTTGGTGATCCATCTGTAAAAGTCACAAATGGGTTATATGGTTTCCAAGTAGAGAAGTTTCTGAAGGCTTGGAGTTTGTTCCAGAGTGCCTGTGAGCCCTGGCTCCTCCGTCTGGGTATGGACTGAAGTTCCTAGTGTTTAGAGGCAGTGAGTTGGGTAGAGGGGCAACAGCTGTATGCCAGAGGACTTTAGAATGGAGGGAGCAGTTTTTCAAGGAGCTTATGTGGCATTTATCGCTTCCTTGACATTCCCACCATACTCTATAATATCATGGCCCCTATCCTTAGTAGACAAACCTCCACAGAGATCAATCTTGTACAGCAGTGATGTCTATCACTATGGATAGTCTTTCCATACCCATAATATTGTTGCTTTGTCTATCACAGCATGAAGAGACAAATGGAGAAGGATCCTCCAGAACGTGGCCTCACACATTGGAGAAGGGTGCAGAAAAGAGATAGTATCAGAAGTCTTCAAAAGTTTTGGGATAATGAATTCCAGGAAAGGGATTTATATAAGACCATCTACCTGTCCATTCATCCATGCACCCACTCTTCCAGCTGTTCACCCATTCATCCATCCACCTACTATTCATTTGTACATCTACCTGTCCATCCATGTATCCATCCATGTATCCATCCATCCATCCATCCATCCATCCATCCATCCATCCATCCGCCTATCTGTCTTTCCATCCATGTACCCACCCTTCCATCTGTCTACCTATCCACTCACTGACTCTTCCATCTGTCAATCCCTCCACTTCCCCACCTGTTCATTCTATTGTCCACCTGACTGTCACTCATCTTTCATTAGCTGTCATTTCAGCTCCCTAGAAAGAGCCCTCACCCCCTGCATGTCTGGAGAGCTATACAGGCATTATGATACATAGATCACTCATCTCTGTTCTAAAGAAACTTGGAGTCTAGGGATATGAGAAAGGCAAGAAGTCCTTCCCCTGTCCTAATATGTCAGCACGGTGTTAGAGAAGGCCCATTCTTTTTTTCTTTTTTCTTTTTTTTTTTTTTTTTGTTTTTTTGAGACAGGGTTTCTCTGTGTAGCTTTGCGCCTCTCCTGGAACTCACTTGGTAGCCCAGGCTGGCCTCGAACTCACAGAGATCCGCCTGGCTCTGCCTCCCGAGTGCTGGGATTAAAGGCGTGTGCCACCACCGCCCAGCGAGAAGGCCCATTCTTACAGCATCACATACTCGGAGCTGAGAGGTAGATGTAGTGTCATTACTTAGACTCCATGGTTGCCTCTCAGTGTGGGTAAATCAGCCAGCCTGGGGGTCTTAAGCCACTTTCCCCACCCCTTTGGTTTGGTGTCACCTCTTCCTGGCAGTCACTATTGCTTTGTGTGCCTCTTTTCTCTCAAGTCCTGACACTATCCAAGATATGGAAGAAGTCAAGACCAAACCTGGACAGTCCTGTGCTTTCAGATTTCTGTTTCTTTTGCGAGACAGGGAGAGACCTCATGGAAGTTTTGTAAGAAACCTTGGCCACTCAGACTGTCTCTTTGATATGACATTTTATGGAAAGAGCTGCTTGCCCTAACAGGACAAAGAATAATGCAGCTATACCTCCCTCTACAGCCACAAATAGCAGCTAGAAGATGGCCAGCACACAAATAAGCAGAAATGAGACACAACTATCAAAGCCCCTTTCTTCTTTTGAGATAAGGTCTCATGTATTCCAGGCAGACTTCATACTTGCTATGTAGGCAATGATGACCTTGTCCTACCTCCCTAGTGCTGGCATTATAGGTCTGCACCACCACGCCTGATTATGCAGTGCTGGGGATAGAACCCAGGGCTTCCGGCATACAAAGCAAACAGTCTACCGACTGAGCTATATCTTCTAGCCCTATAAAGCAACTTTTATTACCTCTTGGGGTTCCTTTAGGTCTGCTTAATGAGGAGGCAGTCCTCTGATCCTTGATGAAATCCTGATGGGTTTCAGCACCTTCGTGTCTCATGGGTAATAGTTCTCATAGTCACAAACACAAACTCAGTTGTCACCAGAGATAACCATGATGCATTTCATGTGCATTGTTCCCAACTCATTCAAGATTAAGACTTTTCTCACCATCACTGACTGACTGGTCCCTGATTTGTCTAGTTGAGTGGGAAGAACAGGAAAGATCGTACGTACATTGCTAAAGTGGCAATGTGATTGGATAGGGTTTTTTATTCTCTGAGCCTTAGAGATGTTTATGTCTTATTCTCTCAGGGAATTATATGGATTTTTATACTGGACAGTCCCCTGGAATTGCCAGGTGGATTGTTTTATCAACCCCTGTTCTTCATCACCCCTTGTTGGGAGTCTGTCCACTACAAATTTTCCAAATTGGGTCATGTTCTAGAGGTGATGTTTAATCTTCTTCACAAGATGAGAGGGAAGGATTTTCATTTATTCTCTATTCTCTGTCTCTCAGTCTCTTTCCCTTCCTCCCTCCCTCCCTCCCTCCCTCCCCCCACTCTGTGTGTGTGTGTCCTGTAGTTCTTGTTAGAGAAATCCTCTTAATTCCTCTTCTACAGATACTGGTTACACAGATCACAGCTAGAATTCATCAGACTCTTGGAGCAGCGATTTCTAAGTGCGGGCAGGTCTCCAGTGAGAGGCACCTTGGAGGGCTTTGGAGATTAATGAGGACTTGAACTTTCCCTTCAAGAGTGAGTCAGAAGCCCAGGAGAACTCAAGAAGGCTTGGCCTGGGCTGGCTTGTGGTTTCACAGATTTTCTCCTTTACAAAAGCAGAAATCCAGAAGGGCAGAAGCAAGGACAGCATCAGAAGGGTTGGGGCAGCCTTCCTGCACCCCTGACAGAGTTTTGACTTGGGGATTCATGGGCAGGTTGGTTGTGGAGTCAGAGAGAGAGGTCAAGGTCAGGGGTGTCAGGGGCTTTAGCTTGAGTAGTGACCAGCTAGAGCAGCCCTGATGACATAGGGAAGGCTCTAGGACTTGTGATCAGGGAGGGCTGCAGGAAGACCTGAGTGGGACTTGTGATCAGGGAGGGCTGCAGGAAGACCTGAGTGGGACTTGTGGTGGTGGTGGGGGGGGCTGCAGGAAGACCTGAGTGGGATTGCCAGGAGCTCCGTTAAGCCTGGCTTCACAGGCACCAGGTAGGTGGTCCTGCTTAGCCCAAGGGTAGCAATGCTGCTGCTGCTAGGAAGTTAAGGGACAGAAAGACAGACAGATTGACACACAGACACACACACACACACACAAAGACACATACCCACAGACATACACAGGTATGCCTATCTGTGTCTGTGGTATGTATGTATTTAAATATATGTGACATTAACATTTGAAACTGGATTATTTATAATATATGAAACAGCTGTTGGCATATAGTCATTTTAAATAATTAAATGCAATTTAAATAGGAGAGCCATATATAAATGACTATAAATATATTCTGAACAGTTGCTAACATTTAGTTACTATTTAATGATTTAATGGGGTTTTTTACATATATGTGTTTATTTGAAAGCTTATCTATGTTCCACATGTAAATTTGGTTATATATGTCATTATATGTAGTTTTATAGCAGTTATTAGTATAGTCACTATGTAATGACTTAATGAGACTTATTTATATATGTATATATGTGAGGGCTTATGTATATGAAATTTATACAAATTTATGCAAGATCTATTTAAATGAGCTACGTGCATATAAACATGAGATTTCATCTATATATAAAACACTTGTTGGCACATGGTCACTCTTTGGAGATTAAGTGAGCTTTACATATATGCCTATATTAGATTATTTAAAACAAAATAGCAGTGGGTTAAACACACACACACACACACACACACACACACACACACACACGTGCACATACATGCATTTGGACAGTTGGTACTGTGCTTACAATTAATTATCAACGATGGCAAGTGTCCGGAGCAGGGTTCAGGCTCATAGTTTGGAACATTGCAAAAATATTTTGGTGGGCCATAGGTAGGTCTTGGGCACAGCTTGGAGAGACCAGGAGCAAGCCTGGACATTGGTAAAGTCTTTCTGACTTCCCAGGGAAGGCTCTGCTTGCATCCACTGAGCATGCCCCCCAGACAAGCTCCCTATCTATGCAGCTGGAACCATCTTGCCTCATTTTTGGGTCTCCAGGTCTCCCTCATCTGTATGCAGGGCTCCCAGTCTCTTTCTCAGGATGCCTTCCTATTGATGAGTGTATATATCCTGGTGTATCTTTCCTAAGAGTTTCCAGAAAGTATCCTGGCTAGAATATTTCTGATGCTGAGGTTCCAAACAGATTTGATTTTTCTTCATTGTCCAAAACACTTCCTAGAAGCACTGGGCAAGGGATGGTCTAGGTATGCTCTTGAACTGGACCTGGAGCTGTGTCCAGAAGTGAGGATCAGATAGTCTGATCTGGAGCAGTTATCCAAGAAGCAGAATCCAGGAACCAAGTGGACAGGGAGCAAAGGCTACCTTGGGGTCAACAGCCCAGAGAGTAGGAGGCTGAGTCCAAACACTAGAATGCGCCACTGCCATCGTGCCCAAGGGTGGGCATGGGAGGCCCTTGGGACCAGGTTTGCAGAAGAACCTTTGTATACATAAATCAATGATGCTTTAGCCCACAGAGCTGTTGATTTGCAGCAACTGTGAGGAGATGTGGCTAAGACAAGCAGCCAGAGAGAGCAGAGCCCAGAGTGTTAGAGTCTTGGGTTCTACTGCAAAGGGCATCTCTTGGTATAAGATAATCTTGCATTTAAGATCTCTAATCTGGTTTTGTCCAATGTTGCTAGTGAGGCTGGAGAGATGACTCAGAGGATAAGAACCTGTACTGCCCTTGCAGAGGATCTAAGTTCAGTTCCCAACACTGACATTGCATGGCTCACTTAAACTCCAGCTCTAGCCAATGGCCTCCAAGGGCACCCACACTCATGTATGCATACCTACACACAGGTACACATGCTTGTGTATAATTAAAAATAAAAAAACAACACCATCTAGAATATATCATTTAACTTTAGTAATCTGCATCATGGGCATAAGCTTCCTGGCAACACAGCTAAGACCAGACCCCTACTACATCTATCACAGGTAATTACGAAGCTCATTTGAACCAATGCAGAACATGCTTAGAAGGGTCTGACTCATAGGAAATGTCCCCTATGTCTTAACTCCCTGACATCCACCGTTACTTCTTTTTCTTAAAAGCAATGGAAATGTGGCTGAGGAACGGGGACATGAGAGCTGGGGGAGAGCTGAGAGCCAGTGAGTTTCTGCAGTTGTGTCTTCAGGGACTGACATCCAAGCTTGTGTAATTTCAGAGTGGCAGGAGACCCAAACCCCAGGGAAATCCCCCAGACAGATGGTGACTTGTGTGGGGTGTAACTTAATAGCCTCCCAGATTAAGGAGCAAATCATTAGAGCTGATTTGTGGTGGTAAAATAAATAGCTGGAGTCTGTATATGCAGAGAAACACACATATATGTGCCACTAACAGAGCACTGACCACTGGGCGAGAGGAGAACAGCCTGGTGCTTGCTTCTATGCTGCTGTTGTGGGACATAGAGCCTCAGGCTTTGCCTGGACAGATGGCAAGTACACTGTGTCAAGGTGACAGGGGACCTGATGAGTTCTAGCTTCATGGTATGTATGGTGTCCCAGGTGCCACCTGTGCAGACACACTTGTTTACACTCCCATTTGCAAAGACACAAGGGCTGGCTGCTCTCTGAGCCATTTTGGTGGTAACAAGCAATGCTTGCAAAGAGGTGAAATTCAGACAGGATGCTTAGTTTATAATTCCTTCCTTCCTTCTTTTTCTTCCTCCTCCTCCTCCTCTTTCTTCCTCCATCTCTCTGTCTCTGTCTCTCTCTCTGTCTCTCTCATGATTGTGGCTTCTGAACTTCTTTCTTTACTCCTGGTCCCTCACATCCTTCATCATGTTATCACCATGGCAAAAATCCTAGTATATTCTGGGAAGAGCATGGCATTTAGAATCAAATAGACTTGGGTTCAAATTCCATCTCCACTACTGTCAGCATATTGTGCTGACATGGTTCTTTTGGAATGCATTGATTTCAGGCTAGCTCTTCAGTGAGAAGGTAAATTTGTGCCCAGTCTCTCTTTTTAAAAGATCTACTTTCATTTTTAATTATGAATGAATGCATGTTGGTTATTTGCACATAAGTGCAGGTAACCTTGGCAACCAGCAGAGGGCATCACTCCCCTGGAGCTAAATAATAGGTGGTTGTAAGCCATCTAATGTCAGTATTGGGAAGCAAACTTGGATCCTCTGCAATAGAAAAACACACTCTAAACCACAGAGCCATCTCTCTAGGCCCTGCCCAGACTCTCTTAATGACTTCGTTTAATAGGAAAAAAAAGCAGGGTGCAGAGAAAAGTCAATTGATTTACCCAAAGATATACAGAGATAAGCAACAGAGCAGGAATTCCAGTACTTATTTATCTGTGATTTTGAATGAAACAAAAGTTTTCATTCTAAGGGGCTGGAGAGATGGTTCAATGACTAAGACCACTTTGTTACTCTTGCAGAAGACTGAGATCTAGCTCCCAGAACACCCAGTGGCTCACAGTTCCACAGAATCTGATGCCTTATTCTGACTTCCATCATGCACAGACATACATACAAGCAAAACACTCATATACATAAAAGCAAAATATTAAAAAAAAAAACCCAACACTTTTCATTTGGAAACAATTTCAAATACACACACACAGATACACACACACACACACACACACACACACACACACACACACACACTGGAAAATAGTGCCACGTTCTCCTAATTCTACATACACTGTCTTAGTTAATGTTCTATTGCTGTGAAGAGACACTATGACCACAGCAACTCTTATAAAAGAAATCATTTAATTGGTGCTGGCTTACAGTTTCAGAGGTTTAGTACATTATCGTCATGGCAGGGAACATGGCAGCACACAGGCAGACATAGTGCTGGAGAGGTGCTGAGAGTTCTATATCCACATTTGCGAGCAATAGGAAGGGAGAGAGTCACTGGGCCCTGGCTCAAAGCCCACCCCCCAGTGACATACTTCCTCTAACAAGCTCACGCCTCATCCAACAAATAGTGCCAAGCCCTTAGCATTCAAATATATGATCCTATGGGGGCCATCTTTATTCAAACCACCACATACACTTTACCCAAACCAATTTTGTAAGCACGATCCATGGTATGGGGGCTCAAGCTGTTTCACTTGGATACCCATTCAACACAACAAGGAAAGATGATTAAGTGGCAGAGCCTTGGCCTACAGACTCAGCAGACCCTGGTAAAACACAAGTCCTTGAGGGCTGGTGGTGAGTTCTCTTCTGAGTGAGCAAACCTCATCACCAGAGCTAGAAGGGTGAAGACAATAGAGGACTGGTGCTCAGCATGGCTGTTCTCCCTCAGCACACTAGAGCCCACTGAAAGAACTTAGGAATGAGGGGTTCCATCTCATGGAAACTGTCTTAGTCAGGGTTTCTACTGCTGTGAAGAGACACCATGACCATGGCAACTCTTATAAAGGAAAACATTTAATTGGGCTGGCTTATAGGTTCAGAGGTTTAGTCCATTGTCATCATGTCAGTAAGTATGGCAGCATGCAGGCAGACATGGTGCTGGAGAGGTAGCTGAGAGTTCCACAGTCAGATTGGCAGGCAGCAGGAAGAGAGAGGGCACCACTGCGTTGGGCTTGAGCTTCTGAAACCTCACAGCTCAACCCCAGCAACACTTCTTCCAAAGAGGCCACACCTACTCCACCAAGGCCACACCTTATTGGTGAAATTATTAAGGCCACTCCACGTAGTTAAAAGGGAGGTTTATTTTGTGGGGTAACTTACAAGTGAATGGATAGTTTACAGGGTCTGGGAAAGGTGTGGCGCAGCGCAGCGGTGTTCTCTGGAGAACTCTCCTCGGTCTACCTCCAGCGTCCAAGGTCCAGGAACCAAGAGAGCCGGCACATCTGGATCTTGGGTCTTCAGGGTCCTCCCTTGACCCCGCCTTGTAGGTGTGACAGTTGCCGAAGCCTCAATGGGGGTTGGAACTTCCAGATCAAAGCTGGAACGGCTACCCACTACATCACCTCCTAATAGTGCCACTCCCTATGAGCCTATGGGGGGATCATTTTTAGTTAGGCCACCACAAAAACTCTTCTTCCACAGCTTTTCAGGGACCAGGATTCTGAACCTGGCTAGAGTTGTTGAGACTGAACTCTGGGATTCATCTCTCTGGCCCAGAAAGCTTCAGGCCATAGACTCTGTTGTTATCTTAGAACATATCCAAAGTTATGGTCAAGGTAAGAGGACAGTACAAGGTTCTTTGCCACCACCTTCTCCCCCGCATAACACCATGCAGTAGTGTGGTTAACATTATTCACTAATGCCTATAGTTTTCTATAGGGTTCACTCTTGGTGTGTTTTATGTTCTATGGATTTTGGTGAATATGTGATGTCATGTACCCACTTTTATCATTTCTCCTAGAAGGTGTTTTTCCGGACTCCCCCTGTGATTTCTCCATTCTCCCTCTCCTCCTTGTGTGTGATCTATGGATGGTTTTTACTGTACCTCCAGTTTTGATGTTTCCAGAATGGCACATCGTTGAATGAAACAGTATCAGGTGTTTCAGTTGGGCTTTTTTCATCGAACAGTATGCATCTGAGTTTCCTCTGAGAATCCTGTGGTTTTTTTTAGCTAATTTATTCCTACTGCTGAACAATAGTCACTGCCTAGATATACTATAGTTCATTTTAGATCCAGGTCCCTAGTGAAGAACATCCTGGTTGCTTTTGTCATCGCCAGGCTTTGGTAGTTCTGAAAGGTGCTAGTAAAACAGTCATGTGCAGCTTTTTGTGTAGTTGTAAGTGCTTAGCTCATTTGAGTGAAACCCCAGGAGTTGCTGACACAGCAGCAAGATGCAGGATACGCCGAAGCGGGAAGGTGCAGAGGATACTCAGAAATATTTATTATTGCAGGTGGTAACTTGTCTTCCCCACCATAGTCCTGCTTGGTGTCTGCTGTGAGAAACCCATCAATAGCTCAAAGGTGCTGAGGAGACTGTGCTTCCTTGATCTACTCCTTGGTCAAGTGTCTTTTGGGAGACAATAGTGCTCCTCTGGACTGTGAGAATCCAATATGCTTTGGACGTTCTTGACCATTTCCCATAGGGGGAAAACCATGTAACACCCTGCCTGTGGGTTGAGTAGCTACTTTGGGGAAGGATGCCACACTGTTGTTTCTCTACCTAAATGAAGGCGGGAAGACAAGAGAAGGAAGACTTGTCCCTAGAAACATCAGCAAAGAGGTGTTTTCTCACTGTGCTCTGCTGGGGAGCTCAGCATGGAGAGTTGCAATCCTTTAGATCTCAGATCTTACTTCATTCTTTGTGTTTCTCATCTGAGGATTAAAAAGAGGTTAGCTTTTCTAAATCCTCAGAAGTGGCCATGCCACTCAGAGCAATCACAAGAGTGGTTGTTTGTCATGGCATTATATTAACGTTATGTCAACTATTACCATTATTGCCTATAAATGTCAGAGCCTCAGTCAGTGCACATCATGAATCTGCCCAATGGCCCGAGAACTTTATAGTACTACTTGACTCTTGGCTTCAGGAGGTCACACAGCCAGATGATGATGGCATTCCTACTTGGACCTCTGCTCTGAGTCCTAAGCTCACTCCCATTCTCTAGTTCCCATGTTTAGGTTGTGCTCACCATGAACTTCACTAAGAAGAAACACAATTGGAGGCAATGTGCTTTTGTTTTGGTAGAACACACCCCCATCTAGAAGATATCCTCAAAGGCTTCACCAACCTGAGATGGCCATGCCTCTAAGTAGAGCTTCCAGTACTAGGAAATAGAGAAGTATATATGCTACACAGAACCTCTCCTGAAGAAATTCATCATGTCCAGGATGTGAAGCATTTCAACACTGTATTCCTTTATAAAATGAATTTTAAAGAGAAAAACCAATGGGATGAGAGAACTAAGGAACATATCTGTCATTAGTTGTCATAGGCAGTCTACTTTAAATCCTATTTCAAACAAATAATGTGTGTTGGGATGGTCTAAAATATTGGACCATTGATTGATGCTTGGTATTAATGAACTGGAAATTCTTAGGTAGAATGGTATTGTGGTTATACCTTTTAAAATTATCAGGGTTTTAGAATTATGCAATTAAATATTTATGAAAAGAATGGTTAATGGTTCCAAAGTGATCATGTATATATGTATATGGTGCCCCCTAACATTTAACACATTAGAAATTAGATTGAGATATTATGATAGTCAGTCATTTAAAATAACAATAAGCCTATTATGCATTAATGTGAATAATGTTTTATGAACACTAATCTGGTTTACTAAGATAAAAATAAGAGTGCCATCCTTTTCTATTTTATTTAAATCTTTCTAATGTCTAATCTATTTTTGTCTGTTTCTATATTCAATGTAGTTGCTGGAATATTCTATGAGATATACAGGAATGTTAAAGTGACAAAAGATAGTGCCTTAACATTATTGGTGTGACAATGGTTTTGAGTAGCAGGACCCTTGGGAGGGCCTCGGGACCCCTGGGGATACTTGGATCACAGTTTTGAACTGCTACTCCACATCACAGGACATCTACGCAAGGAAGGAGGGCGAGGATGAACATACTTCTTTGGGGGATTGCAATGGTTAGTGTCTATTCTGGAGTCCTTTCTTTTGCTGTGATAAAACACTCAGAACAAATGAAAACTTAGAGAAGGAAAGGGCTTTTGATGTCTATTTCTAGATCACAATCTGTCATTGAGAGACATAAGGACAGGAACTCAAGCAGGAGCTTGAAGCAGAAACCATGGAGAACCCTGCTTCTGGCTCACTCTTCCAGCTCATGCTTAGCCCTGGATCACCTGCCCAAGGAGTGGTGGCACCCACAGTGGGCTGGGCCCTCCTACACCAATTATCAAGGTAATCTTTCACCCTTACAGACTAGTCTGATCTAGGTAATTCCTCTCTCAGATGACTCAAGGTTGTGCAAAGTTGACAATCAAAGCTAACTAGGACAGCACTTCAATCCTGGGTTGGCAGGTAGGTGGAGTGGTGTTGGGACCAGACATTTGAACTCAAAGGAAAGTAGTTCACTGATCTGGTTGGTCCTGGTATGAGATACATTTATAAGGAGTAGGAACTGGAAAGGAGAGCCTATGATGAGAGTCAAAGCATGTGTGTCTCAGACTGATGCTCATGACCAAGACAAGCAGAAGTCACCAAGTCCATCCTGATTGGTATCTCCTACGGTTTATGACAGAACTAGAGAACCCCGGAGAACTGATTTGCCCATGCCATCCTTGGTACACACACAGCAGGGCTGGGCATGGAAGAGAGGGAAATTTCTAGTGGCTACAGCTCACCTCCATGCTTGCCTGGCTCCTGGCCTGGTCTTTCTTTTGTTAGTTTTGCTTTTAGTTTTTATTTGACCTAGTCTTTCTTGGTGTGGATAGTCACCAAACCACAAGTGAAATGTGCAAGTTGTGAGATTTTTAAGCTGTGGTTTTAGCCTGATCCAGGGTGAGGACTTTTCAATGGCATTCCCTATAGACAGTTTAAATAAAAATTCAAGAAACAGCTCTGTGCCAGAAAAGAAAATACTAGAGCTGGTCTGATTAAGACTGAAACTGCAGAGGTCACCAAATTTCCAGACACGTGCTATTTCCTGGTGAGTAACAGTGCTAGCCAGGGCTGCTGACTCACCCTGCTGGAAGCCAAGCAGCCTGAGTTGTTTCTTACAAGACCATCTCATCTGCCCACTGCCATCTTGGCACTGTTGGGTGGCCCTGTGCAAGGCCAGGCTGTCTTCACAGTTCATCATGCTGGCCACAACTAAGAATATGCTGTTGCTGAAGGGTATGCAGAGCTCAAGCACCTCTGGTTTTCATTTCCTGTACGGTGTCTCAAAACCTTATCCTCAGGCTAGAAGTTAGACTCGCTGTCCAACCAAGTCGGGAGATCTTGCTGGTCTCTTTCTCCAAGTCCTGGGGTTACAGATGAACACCACCGGACTGGGCTTTTACATGAATATTGACAGAGGATACAAAGTTAGGTCCTTGCACTTGCATGGCAGGGGCTTTATCAACTGAGCCATCTCCCTAGCCGAACACCATTCTGTTGTTTTAATTGTTCTACGTCACTGGGGACCAAACTCAGGTCTCAGGCTTTCGAGGTGTTCTGGTTATCTTTTGCCAACTTGACAGAAGAGTCATCTGTGAAGTGGGAACCTCAGCGGAGGAACTACCTACATCAGATTTGTCAGTAAGCATGTCTATTGGACATTTTTTTTTAATTAACTGATGTGGACAGGACCAGCCCACTGTGGGAAGTGACACTCATGGACAGGTGGTTCTGGGTGGTATAGTCTAAGGAGAAAAAGAGCACCAGGAGGTGTAACGGAGCTAAGTCCAGTGCTCATGGATATTTTTTAAAAGTTTAAAGAAAAGCTTGATGCTAAGTGGACTAAAGCTTCCAACTTGTGAAAAGGAATTAAAGAGAAGCTTAAGCAGTGAAGGAAACCATTGAAAACATAAAGTTGATGAAAATGTATTTGAACAAGGGGTCAAGTTCCAGTCCCATAAAGCAGTAGAACTTGGCAGCTTCAGTCACATGGTCCTGGCTGTAGAGTCAAGGCTGCAAGAAAGGAGTTGTATCCTTGTATTCCATAGCTACGGAGAGCCACTGAGTCCAGGTGTATGGCAGGGGAACCCTTGCATGGAGGCCTGGAGAGGCCATTATGTGGAGCTGTGAAGTTGAAGCCTGGATTGCCTTGGAAACCCCAAGATGTTGGAGATGCCAGAATTGTGGAATACCTGTCAAGGAAAACTGCAGACCAAGTGTGGAACCAGACTAAGAGACTGTGTTGTAGTCAACAAAGCTCAAAAGAGATGGAGAACTGGAGTGCTTTGACATCAGACATGGAGATGCAGAATTTGGAGTTTACCCTACTGGTTTTTGGTATTGCTTTAGTCCAGTATATCCTCACTATTTCCCCTTTCCTCCCTTTTGGAATGATAATATATATTATGTGCCATTGTATGTTGGAAGTGTGTGATCTTGATTTGATAGGGGCTTACAGTTAAGAGAATGCCTTGAGTCTCAGGGTCTTCTGAGGCTTTGAAGTTTGGACTTTTAAACAGTGTTGAGACTGTAGTAGACTGAAGATAGAATAAAGAGATGAGTGAAGCTGGACTGAATGCATATTTTGCATTGTGATATGGCTATAAGCCTATGGGGGCCGGGGATGGTGTGTAGTGGTTCAGGTGAGAATAGGTTCATATATTTGAATGCTTAGTCACCAGGGAGTGGAACTGTTTGGAAGGATTAGGAGGTGTGGTCCTGTTGGAGGAAGTGTGTCACTGGGGATGGACTTTGGGATTTCAAAAGCCATGGCAAATCTCAATCATTCTCTCTCTCTCTTCGTCTGTGGATCAGGATGTAGCACTCAGCTACTGTTCTGCACCATGAATGCTGCCACCCTGCTTTCTGCCATGCTGATAATGGGCTAAGCATCTGAAACTGTAAGCCAGCCCTCAATTAAATGCTTTCTTTTATGAGTTGCCATGATTATGGTGTCTCTTCACAGCAATAGAACAGGGCCTAAGACACTCTAAATATCTATGCAATATATACACATATAGTTTTAAAAGCATAACTATTACAATACACCTGTATTTGACATGAAGTACTCTCAACCATATCCATGGTGCATGTACCATGCATTGTGAAGCACTGAACCCACTCTTGTCTCTGCAGCAGGACTGGTCTTCAAAGATGTGTATTTGAACCTGGCTGACCCTTCATATCCATTGCACTAGACCCAACTCATGCCTGTTCCTGGGTCTGAGAACTGGCTTTGCTTTCTGACCGGGACATTTCTAAGTAACATCGTGTGCTATGGCTCTAGTTTCTAACCAGGTTGTTGCTGCCCGAGGCTGCTGGAAACCACAGTTGCTGAGAGGCACACTCTGACAGCATTCCCCCTGCCTTGAGACTGTGTGGTCTGCCTTCTTCTGTTTGGTAGTTTCCTTTTGACTGTAGGTCCAAAGCACTGTGGTCCACCAGCTGCCTATGCTTGTTGGATGCCTTCAAGGCAGATAGCAGAAGCCAATACCCATGGACTGAATGTTGACCAGTGAGTGATAATAGTGTTTAGACAGAGGTTTCAGAAGTGTGACCCAGCACATTTCCTCTGCAGGGATGCCTGGAGGACACTGAGCAGAACACCTTGTCTTTAAGTGTGCCAGTGGTGCAAGGACTTCTTCTCTGTGACCATCTTGCTTCTCCACACAAGACTGATCTTTCCTCTCTTTGTCCAGCTGTTCTAACAGAACACACTGAGTTCTCCTTTTGGTAAGTGTGAAGCCAATAAACCGGGTCAGAAGACAAAAGACTAGAGAAAGATGTGTTACCTGTAGCAGGTAAAGACAGCACTGGAATTACCCAGAGCAGTGCCCTTGTTGAACAAAGGAAGCAGGGATTTTCATTAATGGTCCACATACTCATCTAGGAAAGCACTTTGTGGGTCAGTAATTCCTGATCACGTTCAGCTGAGATGCATGTAACTGAGTACTCCCAGTTTAAAGTCATAGTTAAGGAAGGAAAAAATGGCTGACATATCCCTGGCCATGCTCAGCTCAAAGTCTTGGTGTGCCTTCATGAAAAGTTAACACAGGAGTGAGAACATTCCTAGGTATGCTAAGCCTCTGCATCGAGGTGGCAGGAAGGAGGACTTCTGGACATCGTGACCTGCTTTCCACTAAAAGGCTTTAGCTGAAACCAAGGAAGTGACACTATGAAAATCACGTGCAGAGGGCCTAGTCCAGTCCCATGGAGGCTCCACAGCTGTTGGTCTAAATTTCATGAGTTCTCACTAGTTTGGTTTGATTGTCTCTGTATGTTTCCCCATCATGATCTTGACACCCCTTGGTCATAGAATCCCTCTTCCCTCTCTCTGACTGGACTCCTGGAGCTTGGCCTGGTTCTTGGCTGTGGATCTCTGCATCTGCTTCCATCAGTTACTAGGTGAGGGCTTTATGATGACAGTTAGGGTAGTCACCAGTCTGATTACTGGGGTAGGCCAGCTCAGGTACTCTCTCTCTACTGTTGCTGGTAGTCTAAGCTGGGGTCAAACTTATGGGTTCCTGGGAACTTCCCTAGTACCAGGTTTTCTCCCTATCTCCATAATGTCTCCCTCTATCAAGGTGTCTCTTTCATTGCTCATCTAGTTGTGTAGCTTGATCTGCTTAAAGGAGCCTCCTGACAGTAGGATCAGGATGCATCCCTGGTGCATGAGCATGGCTTTTTGGAGCCCATTACCTATGGTAGGATCCCTTGCACAGCCTTGATGCAGTGGGAGGGGCTTGGACTTGCCTCAGCTGAATGTACCAGGCTCTGCTGATTCCCCATGGGAGCCTTACCTTTTTGGAGGAGAAAATGAGGGGTGGCTGGGGGAGAAGGCTGGGGGGTGTGGCGGGAGGAGGGAAGAGAGGGGGATCTGTGGTTGGTATATAAAATGAATAAAATTTTTCTTAATTAAAAAAAAGAAAATCACATGGAGAATATATAGTGGAGGGCATCTGCTTTATCTTTCCTAAAACATTGCCTCCTCTCACACTTTTTCAATAGCCCCATGCTAGACTGGCATGTGCCTTTACCATATTTCTTCTTCAGATGTAAGTTCTACGTGTTTGGTCTATTCTTTTGCCTGTTGTTTGAATGAATGGATCTCTGAGCCATTGTCTACCTATCCTGGGCTGTGTCTTGCTCTTCCTAATGCTCTACCTTACCCCCACCTCCAGAAGCCATCACCAGAGCCATCCTGGAGGGAGTATGGAGCAGAAGCAGTGTGTGTGTGTGTGTGTGTGTGTGTGTGTGTGTGTGCACGTGCATGTGTATGTGTGCGCCCCCGCACGCGCATGTGTGACAAACACATTGTTATGTGGATGAGATTTCATCTATACCTTTAAGCAAAAGATAATCATCCCGAGGTGAGAGGTGTTCCTAAGTTTCATAGTGGGCGGCACTTCTCACAAGAACAGCAAGAAAAAGCTGTGCAGGAGCCATAGAAGGTCCCCAGTCCTAAGATGACAGCTGGGGACTGGAGTCTTGCCTGGCCAGTCAGCAGCTCCTTCCTGGCAGTGGAGGTGTGGCTGGGGGTGGCCACACACTGTGGAGTCATCTAGAGTCAGACATGACTGGGCAAGTCTAGAGGACAGCAAGAGCCCTGTGGAAGTTACTTCTAAAGGCCTCCTCAATGAAATAGAGGGGAGGGGGCAGGAGAGGGAAAGGAGAGAGAGAGAGAGAGAGAGAGAGAGAGAGAGAGAGAGAGAGAGAGAGAGAGAGAGAGAGAGAGCGAGCAGGCCAGGCCAGGAAGTTAGTTCAAGAAGAAAGGTCGTTTCATTGACAGAAGACACTGAGTCCACTGGACTCCTTGAGGGCAAGGTAGTAAGACACACCTGAGCAAAGAGCCCCATGTTCAGTAACCAGGGAAATAGGATGCAGTGAGTAGGGACTGGTTCTTCCTCAGGTGGCATGGCTCTTGAGCAGAGAATGGCACCAGTTTGAGGTCTCAATACAGGTGATGGGATTTGGCACAAGCGCGGACCCTCCTGTGGAGAGAAAGGATCAGGGCTTTCAGCCTGATGGAAGGCTCCATCAAGCACCTAAGATGGCTGTGTCATAGTTAGTTTTTGTCAACTTGACAGAAACCTGGACGTTCTTGAGGATAAGGAATCACCATTGAGGAATTGCCTCCATCAGATTGGCCTGTGTCTGTGGGGTGTTTTCTTCATTGCCAGTCAATGTGGGAGGGCCCAGCTCACTGTGGGTGGGCCATATCTGGGCAGGTAATTCTGAATTACCTAAGAAAGATAGCTGAGCCAGCCAGGGGAAGCAAGTCAATAAGTGGCATTCCTCCATAGTCTCTGCTTCAGTTCTGGCCTCCAGGTTCCTGCCTTGAGTTATTATCTTGGTTTTCTTCAATGTTACACTGTAACCTGTAACCCAAATGAATCCTTTCCTCCTCCAGGTTTGTTTTTGATCCTGGAGCTTACGGCAGCAACAGAAAGATAGCTAGAACAGTGTGCATTCTTGAGTGTGTGCACAATACCTTCTGTGGCTTGTCATAGGACCGCAGCATTGGTATTGATACTCGTTGTTTTATATTATTTCTTAGGTCAGTTCTGATCATATCACTCAATAATCAGGTTAAGTTACGTAATTCATATAAAGTCTTCAACCAAATGTCTACACATTAGTAAGTGCTCAACAGAGCTTAGCTAATATTACAGTTTCTTGCCAGGGGGATAGACTATAGGGATGAGTGTTTATGTATGTGTGGGTATGTGTGCAGGGTATGTACATGTTCATGTGGACATGTGCATGTGTGTGTGTTCTAGTGCATGTATGTACCAATAGTATGTACCAGTGTATCTGAGGCCAGGGATCAATAACAGATGTCTTCCTGGACCACTCCCCACTTTATATTTTGAGGCAGAGTCTCTTGAAGATGGTTTAGTGATAATAGCAGGAGGAGTTCAGGGGGTTACTCAAAACTTGGTTGTAGTGAGTGTCTTAGTCTGCCTTACTACCACGACCAAATATCCTAAACTCAGTAATCTGCACGTCACCAAGACTCTTTTCTCACAATTCTGTAGGCTGGAAAGTTCATGGTCATGGTAGACAGATTTGGTATTTGTTGAGCAACTACCTTCCGGTAGGTGGTCCCTTCTCTCAGGATCTTTCCAGAAGAAGGGGCGACTTGGAGATTTGCCTTTATGACATCATCTCCTCCCCCAAATCCTTACCTCCTAATAATGACTTGATTAGGTTTTCACACACACTTTGGAGGGGAACAGAAATGTTTAGACCACAGCAGCAGAATCAGAGATAGAGAAATGTCTTTTGCTCATGATATCCTGAACCCTTTTTAATCCATAGGTTAATATAGGAGTAAACCACAGATTAATATAAGACCTGAGGACACAAAGCTAGTATTGAAATTAATATGCTAAACTTAGAAAAACAAAAGTAAAGGCTCAGTGTTGACACTTTCAGGGTTTTGTTCCTACCCCTGTTCGTGAGTTGGGGATCATAGCAGAGTCATAGCTTGCCTTTTTTTTTTTTTCTGAATTCCAATCTTCCCCTTCAAACACAGGGGAACGGAGGCTCATAAACTTCTGTGGTCTTTTTAAGAGATGATGGGATGAAATTTCTTCCATATTCTACAGACGAATTGACCCAGATGTGGCAAGCTTAAGACAGTAGTGTGAGATCTCACGTTGGTGAGAGCCCACGGGCAGTGTCAGCATTTGCACAGCAGACTTGCTCACACATGCATGCGTACCGTCTCAGACAGGAGAGGGACCCCTGAGGATGGGATGGGAATGAAAACAGAGGCAGAGCAGACTGGAGTCTGGACTTCATTGTGTCCCTGGCTCTCAAGAAATGCCCCCAAGTCTAGCCAAGAGGAGAGATGCCTGCAGGGTGAACCGGAGAACTGGTTTGGCTGAATGCTCTAAATTTAGACAGCACTTGGACGCACCCTGCCTGGGTTTTGACTCCAGCCCAAGGCTGAAGCATGTTGGTGTTTTTCTCTTGGCTTCCCTGCAGGGTAAGAAAGCTGCTGCCCTCTTGGGTTCCTGAGGGCCCCAGCATCCGCCAGGTTTATAAATACCCAATCCTGTCCCTGGCACCTCCCACAATAGCTGATCACCAGTTAGTTCTGGATTTCTCATGGAGCTTCTGTCCCTGTCCTCACCTGGGTGATAATGAAGGATGGTGTGTCCCTCTACCTGGGGAGAGTCTGCAGCAGAGTGTGGCATGACCCTGAAGACACAGCTCCCAGAGCTTCCTCTGACTTATAGGGACCCTCTTGAGCAGTCAAAAGCCACATAGGGAGATGATGTACTTCTCAGTCCTACTCAGGTAGAGAAATTAGAGGTTAGAGCTATATGTCATGGGGAGGGGGGTGTGACAGAACAGAGAAAAGGTCACATGCAAAGTGTTTATTGAGTACTGGTTTACTAAGCCTGTGTTGAATGACTGTGCACGCCAGCTGGTGATGTAAGCCAATAGTGAGAGTTCACGGTGAAACAGCATCCTGTCAGGATTCCCATGGAGGTGTGTTTCCTGATCCACAATATCTCATGTAAGTAGTACAATGATCTAAGGACAGACGTGCTCCTAAATTATGGAGAGGCACTGCGGGCTCTGAGCAGAGAAATGACATGTCTGAATTGCGTGGCAGACCAAAATGTTCTTTTCTCACAATGCCATGTTGGAGCACTTGCCTCCGACTTGTGGCTGATGAGGTAAGGGAAGAAAGGGAAGAGATGTGAAGCTTTGACGACAGGGTTCAAGTCACAGCAGAACTGCCACTTGCTTTGAGTCACCTTCTCAAGGCCAAACCTCAGGCTTCTGGTCTATCAAATAGGGATGAGAATTGTGTCAGTATGCAGAAAAATCTAGATTGGGTGTGAGACATGAACTTGGAAGGTGTGCCTAATTAAATAGTAGAAAGAATAAGAATGAAAGTTAGAAAAGCATTTATATAATCCTTTCTGCATGCCAGCTTGTGTTATGCACATTGCATATTTTATTAAACACTCCCAGCTGCCTTAAGAGACATGCTTCTGTTACTTAATTTTGAAAGAGAAGTCTGATGGTCAAAAGGCTAAGTGACATGCCCATGGTCTCATTTACTATGGGGTGGGATATGGGTCTAACAGAGTTCAAGAGTATTATGTCATGTATACTGCCTTTGTCAACCCATCATCACCATCATTACCATTACCATTATTCTGATCCCATTATTAGAATTATCACTACAGTCACAATCACCACCATCACCATTGCTATCACCATCATCACTATTACCACCATCTCTATCACCACCACGTATATCACCACCACCACCACCATCACCATAACTATCATATACCATCATCACTATCATTAACATCACCACCACCACTGCCATCACAACTATAATCACTATCATATCACCATTGTCATGACCACCACACATATTATTTAAGTTTACCCGAGTTCACATGAAGTTTAGGCCGATAGCTGTAGAGCCTGCATGGGACTGGACTGGGCCCTCTGCATGGGCCAGACAGTTGTGTAGCTTGGTCTGTTTGACAGACCTCTAACAGGGGGAATAGGATCTATCTCTGGTGCATGCACTGGCTTTTTGGAGCCCAGTGCCTCTGGTGGAACACCTCACACAGCCTTAATGCAGGGGGAGGGGCTTGGACCTGCCTCAGCTGAATGTGCCAGGCTTTGCTGACTCCCCATGGGAGGCCATACCTTTTTGGAGGAGGGGTTGGGGGGTGGGCTGGAGGGGAAGGCTGCTGGGAGGGAGGGGGAGGAGCGATGAGGAGGGGATCTGTGGTTGGTATGTGGAATGAATAAAAAAAATTCTTAATAAAAAAAGGTTTACCAGAGTTCAGATCCTTAGCATCCACATAAAAAAGCCTGACATGATGGCATGACTCTGTAACTAAGGCACTGGGGAGGAGGTGGCAGAGACAGGCCAGCCAGTTTAGCTAGTCAGTAAACTCCAGGTTCAGGGTTCTGTGAGAGACCCTGTCTCAAAATGTAAGGTGACTGAGGAAGCTACCAGACATCACTTTTTGGCCTCCATGCGCAAATGGAACATGTGAACATGCACACATAATACAGCCCAAGACAGAAAAATGAAATAAGAAGTCAGTTCTGAAGTCCTATCAGCTCCATTTCCAATACAATGTCACCTGTGGCTAGTGGCTGCCATATTGGAAAGCATAGACACAGAACATTTATATCATCGGGAGTTCTGTTGTTCGGGGCTGTTCTAGAATGTTCTAATTGTCAGTTTCTTTGTGCACAACTGTGCTGTGGAATAGTCTTCTGGTACACTGTCAGTGTGTCTTACTTTCATTGGTTAATAAAGAACTGGCTGGCCAATAACTGGGCAGGAAAAGGTGAGGCAGGACTTGCGGACAACAAAAGAGCATGGGGATGAAGAACGGTGGAGTTGCCAGGAGACACAGAAGCAACATGAACATACTGAGCTGAAAAAAGTTACCACCGCATGGTAGAGCATAGTTAAGAAATACAGGTTAATCTAAGATGTAAAAGCTAGTTAACAACAAGGCTAAGCATTTATAATTAATAAGTCTCTGTGTGGTTATTTGGGAGGCTGGTGGTCCTGATGAAAAACTCTGCCTACACAACTGAGTATATTCTATATATACATTAGGATAGGAGGTTAGTCTGGGCTTGGGACATACGATCATGGTGGCCAAAACAAACAAACAAAAAACCACACCAAACCAAACAACAACGACAAAAACCTGGAGTAATGGAAAGGGACAGAGAGACATTCCCAGCTGTACACCACTTTCTTCTAGCGGCCTGTTGGGTAGTGGTGTGGTGGTTAAAGACTTCTGTAGTAGAGTCCAGGCTCAGCATTGCCATTTCTCAGATGCATATCTGTGGGCAAACTGGGCAAACATAATAAAACATCCCCAGGTCTCAGTTCTCCAAATATGAGATGGATGCCCTATGACTTCAGGGAAAATTAGACAAACTGCATCAGAAGTGCCCGAATGTGGACAAGGAAGGTGACTCAGGCAGTGAAGTGCTTGCCCTACACACAGAAGGACCTGAATGTGACCTTTATCAGGACCTACAATAAAGAAAAAAAATGCTGGGTGTGAGTCACTTTAAAAAGAAAAAGTATTGAGGGGGCAGAGAAAGATAGATTCCTGGGGCTCACTGGCCAGCCAGTGTAGAATACTTAGAAAGATCCAGGCCAGTGAGAGACCATATCTCAGAAAATAAGGTGGATAGGCTCCCAAGGAATGATAATGCAGGTTTTTCTCTGGTATACACATATGCATGCTCATGTGCCCCTACACACTGTGTACACGTTTGCAAACACACAGATACACACATGCACATGCACACATTCACAAATGCACCCACACACACACCCATACTCACATGCAAACACACACATTTGCAAATACACACACACACACACACACACACACACACACACACACACCCCTGCAGAGCAGGTGGTGAAGACACTTGAATTCTCTTCCCCCACAGTGGTACATGTATATGTTGTGGGAAGGGTGACCCCAGCTTTTACTCACACCTCTAATAGGCTCAGGACCAAAGAAACCATGAGCTCTTCACCCTTCCTCAGCCTATAGCTGCAGACACAGCTCAAACCTGTTTGAAAATTAATTTCTTTTTTAAATTGAAAACAGATTCTTCTCTCACACAATACACCCTGACCACAGTTTCCCCTCCTTCCACTTCTCTTCTCCCCCAGATCCACTCCCTCTCCATTTCCCTTCAGAAAAGAGCAGGCCTACGAGAAACAACAACCAAACACAACAGAACAAGACACAATAAGACAAAGCAAAAGCTCTCATATTGAGGCTGGACAAGGCAACCCAACAGGAGGAAAAGAGTCTCAAGAGCAGGCAAAAGAGTCCAAGACCTATTTGCTCCCATTTTTAGGAGTCCCACAAAAATACCAAGCTAACAGCTGTAACATATATGCTGAGGACCTAGTGCAGACCCCTGCAGGCCCTGTGTTTACCACGTCAGTCTCTGTGAGCCCATATAAGCCGTGCTTAGTCGATTTGGTGGGCCATGTTTGCTTAGTATCCTCCATCACCTCTGACTCCTACAATCTTTCCTCTCTCTCTCTTCATTGGGGTTCTCTGATTTCCAATGGGAGGGACCCTGTGGAGGCATCCACTTTAGACTCTCTCTCTGCATAACGTCTGGCTGTGGGTCTCTGCACCCATTCCCATCTGCTGCGGAAGGGAGCCTTTCTGATGATGACTTGACAAGGCACTGATTTATGAGTATAGAAGAATATCATTAGGAATCATTTCATTGATTTTTTTTTGCCAGTAGTATTTGGTTCTACCCTAGGTCACTGGGCTATCCAGTCTCTGGTTCCTGGCCATCCAGGCATAGGCTACCTCTCCTGACCTGGGCCTCATGTTAAACCAGACATTGGTTGGCCACTCCTTCAAGTACTGCACCATCAATGCCCCAGCACATCTTCCAGGCAGGGCAGATTGTAGGCCGAGGGTTTTGTGGCTGGGTTAGTGTCCAGGTTTCTCTTTCATAGCCTGCAGAGTACCTTCCCACACCAAAGAGACAAAAATCTAGGGGTGAAGGCTCCCTGCAGGCACCAGCTAGACCTTTCCACATTCAGTGAGCAGTGAGGATTTCGTGTTTGGCAATAGGGCCCCACGGTCAGTTAGTGGAGAGTGATCTGACCTAGCATCAGCTTGAGCTGTTTGTAGATTTGGTTGTTTGAGTCAGACAGAGTCATGGGTTTTTCCCAGTAAACAAAGCACGCAAAGCTTTCCCTAAACAAGAGAGAGGGTTAAGTAGGGCTGAATGCAAAGGTCTGGCAGTCACAGGAATAAGCGCCCCTGCCTGCTCCATCTACTTCCCTTTCTCTCCCTCCACCCTGGGTTCCTGGTTCCTCTCCTCTGCTTCTATACCATCCTGCTTCTTTGTTGAAATCAGCTCCTGAGTTTTGGACTCAGAAGTAGAGATCACAGTCATACAGCCATGGTTCCTTGAGGCCCTGGATATGCTAGTCCCCATTTAAAGGAGTTCGTGTACAGTTTCACATCTATCCTCTGGTGGGCTACACTGGGAGCCCAGATGAAAAAGATCAAGGAGCCTTCACTAACATGCCCCAGGTTTTGTGGCAGGTAAAAATGGCAGAGCAGGATATTGAATTCAGGTCTACAGGAAGTCAAAGCCTATGTTTTTCCCACCTTTCCACATTCCTATTGGGTCTAGAGATGTTCTATGTGGCTTTACTATGGTAGGTAAACAGCCCAGCTCTGGGTGATGACATTGTCATCAGTTCAGATTTGAAAGTGGCTCTCAGTCACACAGCAGCAGTGGGATCTTGGGCAAGTTTCTTAAAACTGTTCAAAAACTGATTTGCGGACGGCAATTAGACTCACAGTGAGAAGGTTCCAAGGACTCACAGATAGGGCTCATGTTTGTCAAAGCATCAGGTCCACGGAGGGTCAGTAGGAGCTAGGATTTGTCCTTCCGGGTTGATCCTCAGAGGGCTCTGGGCTCTTGGAACCATAGCTCTGTCCATGCTTTGTGCTGGGCAGGTTCTCTGTTCTGGGTGTTGCAGGGGTTACCAGCATCCTTGGCTCCTTCCCACTAAGTACCAGCTAGAACAGGCAAAAATATCTATAGAATTGCCAAACACCCCACCCCCTGTCCCTGCTGCTGCCACAGGATGGGTTGAGTTGCCCTAGTCAAAAATTCACTCTTAGATGCACCAAAAATGGTGCACAGGCCATTTGCCATCTCTGCTCCTTCTCCAAGCAGCAAAGCCTGAGAGGCCTTCAGGGTAGGTAGGGCTGCTGACTGACAGGGTGGCTGGCTCCCTATGCAGATTGGCACCCAGCTCTCCACAGCTTCAGCTGGCAATTATCTGAACAGACGTGCTATAATTGCCCGAGGATCGGGTTTCCTCTAGGGGTCATTTTGTTCAAGGTTCCTGTTCCTGTTTATTTATATTCATCCCAATACAAAGCATGTGCTCAGCTGAGTGGCGAATTAATGAAGGTAGGGTTGCTCCAGACGGCATCCTGGGAGTTGCCTGTAAAGCCACCCCTTAGAGCTCCCTCATGAGCTTAGCTGCCTGGCAGGGCTCTTGGGTATGTGTGGGGGGAGATTTGTGTGTGTGTGTGTGTGGGGGCCTCTGCAAGGGAAGTAGGCACTTGTTGCCTGTCTGGTTTGTGCTTGGAATAATCCACACAGATGAAGAGATATTTCGGTCCTGGTGTCTGGCCATGAGACATGGCTCGGGCAACTCAGACTTCCTGTATGCATCCCAGTGGCTTCCAGTGTGACATCTGGGGGGTGCTGAGTCCCAAAGGAATATGAGCTGACTCCATTACCCCTAGAGGGGAGCTAATGAAATTAATGAGGATGCTGTACACATGTGCAGAACTTTGCTTGAGGACTGTATGTTTTCTCATACAGAATGATACGATGGGCCGGATAAAGGTAATATTAAATAAATAGCCATTATTGGCCACTGAGTGGGTTAGGCATCACATTGTCCATCTGTCTGTCCGTCTGTCCGTCCATCCATCCATCCATCCATCCAAGTAAAGAACATTTAAATACCAAGGGCTATTTTAGCCCAGCCACCACTAGAATCTGGCACAGACCAACAGTCAGCAGGTGCCGTGGAGCCCCACGGAGGGGAGCCCACAAACACCCTCCCCATCAACCACCATCCACACACTTGAAGGAAAACAAAACTATGAAGATCAACTCAGTTACTGATAATGGATAGGAATCAAACAGGAGACTGGGCAAGATCTGCCTTGGAGAGGGAAACTTCTTTAACTTGAGGTGGGGGCAGGGATGGGAGCTCAGGCCAAGTCCTCAGTGGCCAATGACAGCAGAGTTCCAGAGAAACAAACAACAGGAAGGATGCCTAGAGGTATCAGCATGTTCCTCCAGAACACAAAGACACCCATGGTGGCCACAGCCCTAGGAGAAGGGCCCAGAGGGGACATGTGCAGAGGGACCAGCAGCCTAGAACTGAAGGTCTTTTCAGATCACGTTGTTATTCCCAGGACAGTGGGTGTGGCTGGGAGGTTTTACACGCCAAAGCCATGTGATGTGATATGACACTTTATAAGGGTCATGCTGTCTGCTGAACCGAGAAAGGACCCTGGGACTAAGAGGTAACCTGGGGAGACCACGGCCTGTATGAGAGGCAAAGACGTGAGAGAGCTACAGAGTTTCTGTCACTACAGTCACAAGCTTATCTTACACGTTCTGTGGCTTAAAAACACACATACAGTTTAGCCTATGACTTTGTAGGGTAGAAGTCTAATGAAGACCTTGGGGAGGCAGGGAGAAATCGAAGTATGGTAGTGTCCCTTCAGGAGGCTGGGTTGGGGGATGTTCATTCCCTTACCTTTTCAGGTTCTGGGGTCATTTGCATCTGTTGGCTTATGGTCTCCTGCTCATCTTGACAACAGTCCCCCCACCCAGCAACACTCCTCCTGGTCCCATGATATCACCTAGATGACTAGGATGATCCCCTGACCCAGGTTCCTCATCTTCATTACATCTGTAGTGCCCCTTTGCTTTATGAGTGCACAATCCTGGGAGCCACAGACCGTTTCAACAGCTGGTGACTGGTGGCCATTGAATACTCTATTCCTCTGACTATAGAAGATGCAGCTGGTGGGAGGTTCTGCTGTGTTGGGCAATGGGGCCTTGCTGATGGAGGAGGCAGTGGGTTCAGGGGAAGAACCTTGAATCTAGAGGGGGCCCTCATTGAGATGAGGAATGTAGGCTTGTGGTGAGTGTCTGGGATGGTGTTGGGGTGGTTATGTTCACTTTAAAATGCCCCCTAGATAGCCAAAGGGGTCCAGGGAGCAGGCAGGTGAGTGGACAATTCTAGAATTAGGGCAAAGACCAGGATTGGAGATACTAACTTGGAGTCAAAGGTCTAGGGAGAAAATTGAACCATGAAACGAAGTAAAATCATTGTTGGAATGTCCGATAGAGGGGAAGACTTTTGAAGGCAGAGGAGGGGGAGAAGAACTAGCAAACTGATTCTGCTACTGGAACTCAACTCTGACCAGGTGGCCCAGTCAAGATATCTGCACATGGGAACACAGATGGTCCCTAAGGCCACCAGTGACCATTCATGTCAGATGAGTGCTGAGGGCCTTATGCACAGTATCCTGCTTCAGGCTCCTCCCTCTCTTCCTCTCTCCCTTCTTCCCCTTCCTCCTCTTCCTTCCTCGTTCTTTTCCTCCTTCCTTCTTGCTTTTCTTCTCTCCCTCTTCCTTCTTCTTTCCTCTCCTCCCTCCATCTCTCCCTTTCTCCTTCAAACTTTTTCTCCTCCTCCCCTTCTTTCTTCCCATTCTCTCTCCCTTCCTTGAAAATTTCTAGAATCTGCAAACTCCTCGCCCCACCCCCACCTCCCACCCCCGGTTGCATGAATGCAGACCTGCAGCTAGAGCTGTGGAACGTCAGCACACAGACTGAGACAACTGAACTGAGATTGAACTCACTGCTGTGTGATGCCAGACAAGTCGCTTTATCCTGGGTGTGGGGCCATCTTTCTTAACCACTAACACCAAGATCCCCATTCCTGACCTCCCTCTCAGACTTCCTGATTGTCTTCGCTAACCTGAACCCAGGAACCCCAGTACAGGCATTCCACCTGCAGCCTGTGGCATGCATGGGAATGTAGGCCTGCCAGTTCTTGCTTAATGCACCTCTGTGCTTTCTCTTTGATCTCAGGATAAAGGTGGAGCTGCTCTTGCTGGCAAAGACAACAATCCTGAGTGCCCCTGCTCCTGCCCACCAGTCCTACCCTACCCCATTTACCCATTCTCCCTGACTAACCAGGTCTCTTGGCTCCAGCCACCAGTTCCTTCTGAGAACCTAGTCCCTGTCCTCAACAAGCTTAGCCTTACCCCCAGCGAGGGAGAAAGAGAGGGATGGAGGGAGGGAGGAATGGAAAGATGAAGGGTGAAATAAAATTTTAGCTCACTGCATGAAAGTGAGGGTTGCTTATCTATGAATGAAGGCTCGAGGTTGTGGTATCACCTTCTGGGACTGCACGGTTGCTCTGAGGGGTTCTTGCTGTCCCCCTGTGTCCCTCTCATCCACTGATTCTGAGTCCTTTGTCGTGAGTCACTTCCCTCCATTCTGCTGTGCACCTCCCGGTTTCTGATAGCACAATGCTGCAGCTGGGGGAGGCTGGCAAAGGGGTCTGGCTGTGACCTCAGCAGCTCCGGTGAGGGTTTGAGGAGAATGAGAAGGAAGTGTGAGTCCCTGTAAGTGCTGACTGCCTCAGGCCACTCCTGCAACATTCAGAGTACAACCCCAGCTTGGCCAGCCTCACCCCCATCCCTGACTGCAAGACAGAAGTGGAACTTCTGAGCAAAGGCTTTTAGTTACTTGATGCAAGCCCTTGCTACCACAGTCAGTCACCAGCCAGGCTTTTCTTGGTCCCCGAGGAAGAACATACTCTGCTCTCTAGGGAAGAAACTAGACACCCTAAGAACAAACAGGGAAGGGCTGCTCAGGTTGCCTCCATGACCCCTTCCTGGTCCCCTAGAACATCATGGCCTGCCTCAATATCTGTCAGCTTTCCATTGTTGTGTGACAAAATAACCAAGAAAATCAGCTTGTAAGGAGAAAGGTCTTATTTAACTCATGGTTTTGATGGTTTTCAGTCCTTGTTTTTGACTTGTGGTGGGGCAGAAAATCATGGTGGAGGGCATGTGGGAAGCAAAGATGCTCACTTCATGGTGATCAGGGCAGGGGTGGGAAGCGAGAGGGAAAATGGAAAGGACAGAGAAAGTTAAATATTCCCCTCAAAGACACACCCCAATGATCTAACTTCCCCCCATTAGGACCCACTTCCTAAAACTCCCAGGACCTTCTGATTGTACCACAGTCCTTCAACCTGTGGCCTTTGTATGACAGCTCCAAACACAGCATTGGAGAAACAGAGATGTGGAATTGGGCCAACTCTGCCCTCTGGAATTGGTATTGAGTCCACTGAAGTCTTGTTTTACCGTCCAAGTCAGCTTCTTCATTTTTATGCCCCTGTTGTATTTGTTTCTTTTTTTTTTTTTTTCACTGATGTAATAAGATGCCAAAAAGAAGCCATGGAAGGATTTATTTGGCTCATAGGTTGAGAAGATATGGTCCCTCATGGCAGAGTTCATAGCTGCTCATGGGTGTGATGGTGGGAGCATTATGGCTGCTTGCTTACATCTTGTTGGATCAGTAAACAGATCAGGATAGAAGTGAGACTGTGATAGAATTCATAAGATCCACCCCCACCAGTGCTCTACTTCCTCCAGCTAAGCCCCATCTACTAAATGTTCTATAACTTCCTGAAACAGCTCCCCCTACTGGGGAGCAAATGTACAAACCCAGGACTCTGAGTGTGTGTGTGTGTGTGTGTGTGTGTGTGTGTGTGTGTGTGTGTGTGTGTGTATTTCACATTCAAAATCACAATATGGGGGCTGGAGAGACGGCTCAGCGGTTAAGAACACTGGTTGTTCTTCCAGAGGTCTTGAGTTCAATTCCCAGCAACCATATGGTGGCTTACAGCCATCCGTAATGAGATCTGGTGCCCTCTTCTGGTGTGCAGGCAGACATGCAGGTAGAACATTGTGTACATAATAAAATAAATCTTCAAAATCACAATACCCTACCATGGAGGTATTCTTTGAGATGGGGTCTTATTATGTAGCTCAGTCCGGTTTTAAACTAAAAGTGATCCCCCTGTCTCAGCTTCCTGATCTCAGGTGTGCATCATTACACACAACTTAAAAGTCACTTTTAAAAAAAGAATTATTTACTTTTAAAATTATGTGCATTTGTGTGTGTGTCTGTGTGTGGGTACGTACGAGTGAGAATGGATGGTATCCAAGGAGGCCAGGGGCATCGGATCACCCTGGAGCTAGAGTTACATGTCTGGAAGTAAGAGGATAACTTGTGGGAGTTGGTTGTCTCCTTCCACGGAGTAGGTTCCAGGGATCAAATGTGGGCCGTGAAGCTTGTGGACACATGCATTTACCTGCTAAGCCAGCACTTGCCCCACCCCTTCCCCAGCCATATTTCTATCTATCTATCTATCTATCTATCTATCTATCTATCTATCTATCTATCCATCCATCTGTGTGAGTGTGGGTGTGTGGGTGTTTGTGTGTGCACATGTGTGGTGTCCAGAGGAAGACACTGAGTATGCCTCTGTCCACTTTAATTTTCAAGACAGGGTCTTTCTTTTTTCTTAGTTAAGAAATTTTCTATTCATTTTACATACCAACCACAGAACCCCCTCTCCTCCCTCATCCCACCCCCCAGCCTTCCCCCCAAACTACCCCCATTCCCACCTCCTCCAAGGCAAGGTCTCCCTGGTACATTCAGTTGAGGCAGGACGGAGCCCCTCCTCCCTGCACCAAGGCTGTGCAGGGTGTCCCACCATAGGCACTGGGCTCCAAAAAGCCTGTTCATGCACCAGGGACGGATCCTGATGCCACTGCCTGGGGGACCCCTAAACAGTTCAAGCTAAACAACTCTTTTGCCTATCCAGAAGGCCTAGTCCAGTACGATGGGGTCTCCACAGCTATTGGTCCACAGTTCTTTGCGTTTCCACTAGTTTGGCTGGCCGTCTTAAGACAGGGTCTTTCACTGAGCCTGGAGCTTACTGATTTGAGAAGACTTGCTGGCCATTGAGCCCCATGCTTTTGTGCTCACCTTCCTAGCTCTGGGGTGACAGGTGCAGGCCACCACAGGTGGCTTTTTACATGGGTGCTGGGGTCTGTACTCAGGTCCAAACAGGTCCCTGTGTTTGCACAGTAAACATTTTTTTTAACTGAGCTGTCATCTCCTCGGCCCCCCAAGAGGATTTTCAACCTCAATGTCACTTTTAGAGCTGACTTCTGTTAGGAAGTCCCCTCTCTAAATCTGATCTCTGTGCTTTCATTCCTGCCAGCATGACTCCAGATAGAAAACTTACCTTCTTTTATCAGCCTCTCAACTGCCTTCTGCCAAAAAAGGCAGTAACAATCTTACATACCCAAGGCCTTTGTACGGCAGTTGGCTAAATGCTTGAGAGGGCAATGTCCCAAAGTTAAAAATTAGAAATGAATTGCCCTTGTCCTTAAAAGTCACTTGTCACAATGAATCCATTATTTAATACAGTTAGTATGTGCTAATCAAAAAGTCACTTGGACTCTTCTATAGTTACTCCCCTCTCTCCGGTGACCTGTGCTTTCCCTAATCCCGCCCACAACCACCTGAGCTACTCTAGGGATAACAAGCGCAGAGGAGCATAGTGGTGAAGATCAAGGCTAGGAAGCCACCTTGCCTACACACCAATCACAGTTCTTTCATGGATCACTTTTCCGATTTGTGAAAGGGAGTTAAATCAGATCCAGGGGGATGGAGAAGATAGATGGCTTAGCTTAATAGGTAAGAGCACTTGCTGTACAAGCTCAAGGAGCTCAGGTTGAATCCCCAGTACTCACATAAAAATCTGGGCATGGCAGAAATCCTCAGCACCATGGTGGAGGCCACAGAGACAGGAGGATTGATGGAACTTCGTGGCTGCCAGCCTAGCTCTAGGTTGTGAGAGACCCTGCCTCAAGAGAGAGAGTTATATATACAGTGCATGCATGCTGGCATGCCAGAAGACGGCACCAGATCTCATTATAGAGGGTTGTGAGCCACCATGTGGTTGCTGGGAATTGAACTCAGGACCTCTGGAAGAACAGGCAGTGCTCTTAACCTCTGAGCCATCTCTCTAGCCCCTGAGGGAGAGTTATAGAGCAGGGCACTTGATATCTGTCTCTGGGTCACTCCTACTTGTGTGCATGACCTGTACCCATGTGTGTGTATGTGTGTAAACCACACACATATATCATATACATATCCCTCTCTTTCTCTGTTTCTGTCTCCCGGCTCCTTCTCCATCTCTCCCTCTCCAACCCCCCTATACTAACAATAAAAACAAAGAAAAACCAAACAAATATCAACAAGCAGAAGCATGAGTGGGATGCCCAGGGGCTGCTCTTTGTAGGATAATCCATGTTCTCAATTGCTCCCTGACTCTGTGTTCCCTACCTGCACCTCTTGTCACCTGCAAAAAAGTTCAGTCTGTTTGAAAGTCTATAATTGGGTAGAAGACCGCTAACTCTGTGGCTTCAACTACTCTTAACAGAAGTAGCAGGGGCATTTATCGTCACTGTGGACCAATGAGCACAGAGATGGGGGAGTCCTAAAGCAAATGGGATGCTTGGGGTCACTGGCAGGTGTGGTTCGCTGGGTGCCATCTCCTCCGCCCCGGCAATACATATTCATCAAATTGTGTTATGATTGCAAGGTAGTGGTGGGGTGTGTGTCCTGACCCTGTAGGCCATACCCCAGTGTCCATCTCACTACTTGATGACAAAAGACTCCCTCTCTTTCTCCTGCAGACTTCAGAGGTGTGAATTTCCCTCTGGGATCTCTTACCTTTTTTCTTTCTTGTTGAAGCATAATTCTAACTTGACATCTAGAATAACCTGGGAGATGAACCTCTAGGCATTTCTGGATTGAGTTAATCAAGAAGACTCATGATGAGTGCAGGTGACACCATCCCATGGTCCCAGGATTCCAGATGAATAATAAGAAGGAGAACGTGAGTTGAACACCAGCATTTATCTCCCCCTGTTTCTTGGACAGCAGACACAATGTGACCAGCTGCCTCAAGCTCCTGTTGCCATGACTTCCCCATCATGATGGAATATACTCTCAAATTATGAGCCAAAATAAACCCTTTCTTCCTTAAACATAAACTGAGATGTAATTAATATATCATAAGATGCACTTTTTAAGGTACCACACAGTGTGTTTAGTTTAGTCACAAAGCTATGTACCCATAACCACTAATTTCAGAAAAAAAAAATCATCTCTTAAAAAAAATAAAAGCCCTGGACTGTGAGCTATAAATCCCTATTCTCCCATCTGCAGCCTGTGGTAACACCTAATTTAAATGTCTTTATAGCTCCTTGGGAAGTTCTGGAGTCAGTATCTCCAGTCTGAAAGCCACCAACTCTTTCTAAACTGTTTTGACCTTCTCACACACACGTGAAGGTGCTTCTGCATCTTTCTTTTACTTCCTGGATGAACAGACTGTATCTCCCCTGACAGGCCTTTTGCATTGTTTCTCCTACTGTTCAACTTCCTTCCTTAGTGTGTGGCTTCTGGTAGGAGGCAGTGGCCATCTCTCTCTCTATGAAAGCTAAACTACCTAGACCTGCTTTCCTAGCTCCTTTGCAGCTGGTTCTTAGATAGTGATCTGGACTAAGTTCAGTCAATGACTTTGAATCTGGAGTCTGTAGGCTGAAAGTCAGGGAGAGTGTCTCAGCTAGAGTCACGGGTGACAGTCTTAGTCACGTCCAAGGCCTGTGGGTCAGCCATGGTGCAAGGACTAAGTCTACTTGGGGCTTGTTCTGATAATCTGCCTGTCCATGGTCCTGTCCACTGCACACACACCAGTCTGTCGGCTGCTGTTTCAGTCCGCCTCCAGCCTTCGTGGCTACTGTAAGAGATGGAGTCTATATCAAAAAGAGATTCTGTTGTAACTAGAGTCACCTGGAGTCAGTTCCCATGCTTGTCACCAAGAGTTCTCCCTGGAAGAGTTGCCGAGAAGTTTTCTTTGTTTGTTTTTGTTTTTATAAGAACTAATCTTAATCACGGCAGGTTCAAAGGGGGTTTCCCCCAATGCACTGCAGGTCAGAGGGTACTAAGCTAAGTGGGCGTCCCCTCCTCTTGGTCTGCCTTTGTTCTTGTTGTAGTGTGGTAATGAGTTGGCATCTTCTTCTGGGACCAACCCTTAACAGCAGATGAACAAAGATGGAGATGCCGACACAGAATCAGAAACATCCCATCCGGGGATCCCTCAGTGGGAATGGGAAACATCCCTTCCTCATCTCTCTGAATGTCCTTGTTTAGAAACTATGATGCTTGTGTCCCCCAACACATAGCCTCCAGTACCTGAGAATGTGATTTTATTTGCAAATAGGTTCACTGCAGATGTAAGATGATGTCATAGTGGCACAGGATGTCCATCCAGACTGATTGCTCTCCTTATGAGAAGAGTCGGGGGTGTTGTGAAGACACACACAGGGTAGAGGTGCTGTAAGGACAGATCAGCTACTAGTCAAGGTGTCTCAGGAATGCAGAGACTAGGAAGATAAAGGCAGGGTTTTAGCCTCCAGGATCGTTGATGACTGTTGTCATTTTAAGCCACCCAGTTTATGGTTAAACTAAAGGAACCTGGCATATCCACTCTACCCAGAGTCCCAGCCACGGCTCTACTTAAGCAAACAACATTAGAAGCAGACAACCAGGCTTGAGTCTAGGCTCTGTTGCTACCAGCTGCTGGGGTGAGGCCAGCTCTTTCCTAGCCCTTTCAGTTTCTCAGATTTAAATGACAGGTGGACACACCCCCTTCAAGGCTGTTTTAACATTTAGGGCAGTGCCTGGCATGACAATAACTATTAACTTTAGATGGCTGATCCCAGCCTTTATCTGGATGTCAAATCAGGGACCAGGGTCCTTCCTGAGGGCACCCACTGGAATGTTCAGGTTCTTGTGACCTGGAACAAAGAACTGGACAGGGGACACATGGCTAGTGGTAGAGGACAGTTTAGTAAGAGAACACACCTAAGACTGAAGCAGCTTGGGAGAAGTTAGAAGCTCAATGGTCCCAAGGACATGAGCCATGACCCTTCCTGGATCATTTATATAGCACCTGCCTTCTTCCAGATTTAGGAGGCAGACCCGTTTCTGTGGGTCTGTCCATCATATGTAGCTCTGGTGGGGACCGGTTTCCATCTTTCTTATTACTGTCTTCTTTTATTTGCTAATCTTGATGCCTATCTTTCCAGAATCCTATCCTCCTGCCCCAGGATCCAGTCTTGTCAATCTTTCTGTCAATCAAATAAATCTACAGTATCCTCTTAGAATCCCATCAACATCTTGATTGCCCCAAAACAATGGATTGTGTAGTATTGTTTTCAGAAGGAAGGGTCATTCCATGTCTGCTGCAGTATCCTATTTTAATATTTCTCTGCACATTCTAGTCTTTAGGCCTGTGAGACCAGCGGCTACTCATTACATCAGCCAAGGTTACCTACCACTGCCCAAGGACAGTGGCAGCCCTTGTGGGGGGATGGGGCATAGGAAGAGTAAGACCAGACAGAGCCCTCTGAATCTGGCCTCTGGTCTGGGGAAATTCAGGGCTGCTGGTGCCTTTAATATCCGCTCTCTACAGGCTCATCTCTACTGGAGATGGCCAGGCTGATTATAGCTCAAAGCTGGTGCTATAGGCATGGGTGGGGGGTGGGGGAAGATCTGTAGCCCTTCTTATTTTGTTTAGGAGCCATGTGATGTTCTTCAGGGAGAGAGAGGAGCTGGCAGGTAATTCAGTGTGCTAGGAGTCCAGGACGTTTATGGTCTCTTTTGACCCCAGGGAGTTTATGATTTCAGGCATGTGACACTCAACAAGGCTGGCCAACTGTTCACATGGGAGAGAGACTTAATAGGTGTGAGCCTTGCCATACTCATGCCTGGTGATTTACACACAGCCATCCAGGCAAGCCTCACCACCACCTTTAGAGCCGACAAGGCAAGGCTCCCTAGAACTCCATTGCTGGGCATGTGATTTGTTAAGGAAGGGCCTGCAGGAAACAGGTGAAGGAGAGGAGGAGGGAGAGGGCATAGAGAAGGGGAGATAGGTGGCCAGGAAGAGTGTCATTTCAGGCCAAGGCCCATGGAAGGCAGCTTTCATTTGCCCTTTCAGGGGAACATTGTAGGATATCTTTTTTTTTTTTTTTTTTTTTTGGATTTTCGAGACAGGGTTTCTCTGTGTAGCTTTGTGCCTTTTCTGGAACTCACTTGGTAGCCCAGGCTGGCCTCGAACTCACAGAGATCCGCCTGGCTCTGCCTCCCGAGTGCTGGGATTAAAGGCGTGCGCCACCACCGCCCGGCCTGTAGGATATCTTTGATTGGATTCTCACTC